>NC_088418.1:55011665-55179589 GCF_034236695.1 Oncorhynchus nerka
CTCCCCCCTCTCTCTCTCTCTGTCTCCTCTCTCTCTCTCTCTCTCTCTCTCTCTCTCTGTCTCTCCCCCTCTCTCTTCCTCTCTCTCTGTCTCTCTCCCACTCTCTTTCTCTCGTTCTGTCTCTCTCTCTCTCTTCCTCTCTCTCTCTTTATCTCTGTCTCTCCCCCTCTCTCTCCTTTCTCTCCTCTCTCTCTCTCTGCCTTGTATCTTCTTCCCCCGAGTGGCACAGCAGTCTAAGGCACTGCATCTCAGTGCTAGAGGCATCACTACAGGTACCCTGGTTCGATTCCAGGCTGTATCACAACCAGCCATGATTGTTCTTAACTGACTCGCCTAGTTAAATAAAAGTTAAATAAATATACAAACAATTGGTATTATTCTCTCTCTTTATCTGGCGGTTGTATCTGTGGTTAATCAGGTATAGACACTGGTAAGACCCTCTTTCTCTCTTTAATGATATTCTGCCACACAGTCCAGTCAGATTTACAGCTGAGGTTGAATATTACCGCCCCCCTCCTACCACCACCCACCTCTACCAGTCACTCCCCCCAGCCCTGTATTCATATGCCCCATTTTCTGCCAGCTGTGCTGGGACAAAAGAGACCGTGGAGGTGGGAGGGATTAGTGGCTTGTGGATGGGTCTCTTGGTCCACCATTTCACTCTGGGTCTGAATAGAACAGAATACGAGGAGTAGAGGAGAGGAGGAGGACAGGGGGCAAGGAGGGGTGTTTTGTTGGGGGCAAGGGGGGCAGTAAGTCTTTCTCAATAGTGAGATGTCTGGCTGAAAAGGAAAGCTGTTTGGGGGAGGGGGTCCAAGGGGAAAGGAGGGAGAGAGAGAGAGAGGACAAGAGAAGGGTAAGAAGGAGAGAGAGAAAGATGACAAGAGAAGGGTAAGAAGGAGAAAGAGAGAGAGGACAAGAGAATGGTAAGAAGGAGAGAGAGAGAGAGAGAGAGGACACGAGAAGGGTAAGAAGGAGAAAGAGAGAGAGGACAAGAGAATGGTAAGAAGGAGAGAGAGAGAGAGAGAGAGGACACGAGAAGGGAAAGGAGAGAGAGAGAGAGGACAAGAGAAGGGTAAGAAGGAGAGAGAGAGAGGACAAGAGAAGGGTAAGAAGGAGAGAGAAGACAAGAGAAGGGTAAGAAGGAGAGAGAGAGAGGACAAGAGAAGGGTAAGAAGGAGAGAGAGAGAGAGAGAGGACAAGAGAAGGGTAAGAAGGAGAGAGAGAGAGGACAAGAGAAGGGTAAGAAGGAGAGAGAGAGAGGACAAGAGAAGGGTAAGAAGGAGAGAGAGAGAGAGAGAGAGAGAGAGAGGACAAGAGAAGGGTAAGAAGGAGAGAGAGAGGACAAGAGAAGGGTAAGAAGGAGAGAGAGAAAGATCAAGAGAAGGGTAAGAAGGAGAGAGAGAGAGAGGACAAGAGAAGGGTAAGAGGGAGAGAGAGAGAGGACAAGAGAAGGGTAAGAAGGAGAGAGAGAGAGGACAAGAGAAGGGTAAGAAGGAGAGAGAGAGAGAGAGGACAAGAGAAGGGTAAGAAGGAGAGAGAGAGGACAAGAGAAGGGTAAGAAGGAGAGAGAGAGAGAGGACAAGAGAAGGGTAAGAAGGAGAGAGAGAGGACAAGAGAAGGGTAAGAAGGAGAGAGAGAGAAGACAAGAGAAGGGTAAGAAGGAGAGAGAGAGAGTGGACAAGAGAAGGGTAAGAAGGAGAGAGAGAGAGAGAGGACAAGATAAGGGTAAGAAGGAGAGAGAGAGAGAGAGAGGACAAGAGAAGGGTAAGAAGGAGAGAGAGAGAGAGAGGACAAGAGAAGGGTAAGAAGGAGAGAGAGAGAAGACAAGAGAAGGGTAAGAAGGAGAGAGAGAGAGAGGACAAGAGAAGGGTAAGAAGGAGAGAGAGAGAGAGAGGACAAGAGAAGGGTAAGAAGGAGAGAGAGAGAGAGAGGACAAGAGAAGGGTAAGAAGGAGAGAGAGAGAAGACAAGATAAGGGTTAGAAGGAGAGAGAGGAGGTAGTTGCTGTCTATTCCACTCCCTGCCTTCTCCTCTCTACAGCCTCTCCATGCTGGTCCCCCCCTGCCATTCAAGCTTAGTACAGTTCTGTTATGACTTATGTAATTTTAGCAACCCAGTGTTGATTCGTTCCCAGCCTGCCCTCTGAGTGCGTTTAATAATGTCTGGCAGTCAGAAAGTAGCCTCTGTTATCACACATGGCTGAGGTATGAGGCCGGCGAGACTGATTGGTTTGTCAGAGAAACCCATCCATAGAAACAGTGGCTGTGTGTGTGTGTGTGTGTGTGTGTGTGTGTGTGTGTGTGTGTTCGTGCGTGCGTGCGTGCATGCGTGTGTGTGTGTGTTCTCACTGAGTCTAAAATCAGTAGCTCGTATCAGATAATAGTGGAAAGGAAGCAGTACGAAAGAGAGAGACAGAGTGTAATGTTTACAGTTCATTTTTGTATTGTTTATTTCACTTTTGTTTATTATCTAAACATAAACATATGTTTCCCATGCCAATATACCCGTTAAATTAAATTGAATTGAATTGAGAATGTGAGAGAGTGTTTGCTGTGAACTAGTGTTTATCTTTGTTTCTTCCTTTGGTTTTTAACCGCCAAATGACAATTTATCAAATCAAAATGTGTTTGTCACACAATACTACAGGTACCTTACAGTGAAATGCTTACTGACAAGCCCTTAACCAACAATGCAGTTAAGAAAAATAAGTGGCAAGTATTTACTAAATAAACTGAAAAAAATAAATACATGAAAATAACAAAGATCAACAAAACATTAACTAGGCTATATACGGTTTTATTCTTTTTACATTTAGCTCAACATTAAATTACTTCACCAATAGGTAGAGCAGCTTGCTATGGAGCGGGCAAGCTATGGACATGCATTTGACAGACTAGTGTAGGGTGTGAGATGCAGATGCTAAGCTACAGGACCGTTTTGATAGCAAAAACTGGAATATGTTCCGTGATTCATCCGATGACATTGAGGAGTCAGTCATCGGCTTCATTAAAAAGTGTATTGACGACATCGTCCTCACAGGGAATGTAGGTACGTAGCCCAGTCAGAAGCCATGGAATAAAGGCAACATCCAAACTAAGCTAAAGTCTCGAGCTGATGCTTTCAAGGACCGGAACACACATTGAGAAGCTTACAAGAAATCCTGCTATGCCTTCAGACGTACCATCAAACAGGCAAGCATCAATACAGGACTAATATTGAATCCTACTACACCGGCTCTGATGCTCGTTGGATGTGGCAGGGCTTGAAAACTATTATGGACTACAAAGGAAACCCAGCCACGAGCTTCCCAGTGACGCAAGCCTACCAGATGAGCTAAATACTTTCTATGCTCGCTTCGAGGCAAGCAACACTGAACCAAGCATGAGAACACCAGCTGTTCCGGACAACTTTGTGATCACATTTGTATCACATTTGTATCTGTATCCGATGTGACTAAGCCATTTAAACAGGTCAGCGTTCACATGGCTGGATGGATTACCATGATGCGTACTTAGGAAGTGCTGACCAGCATTTTCACTGACATTTTCAACCTTTCCCTGACCCAGTCTGTAATACCCATATGTTCCAAGCAGACCACCATAGTCCCTGTGCCCAAGAACGCCAAGGTAACCTGCCTAAATGACTATGCCCCGTAGCACTGACGTCTGTAGCCATGAAGTGCTTTGAAAGGCTGGTCATGGCTTTCATCAACACCATCATCCCAGAAACCCTGGACCCACTCCAATTCCCATACTGCCCCAACAGATCCACAGATGACACAATCTCTATTGCAATCGGTGAATGCACCAATTTGTAAGTCGCTCTGGATAAGAGCGTCTGCTAAATGACTTAAATGTAAATGTAAAAAGAGAGAGACAGAGAGAGAGAGCGCGAGAGAGAGAGACTGTGTAAAGGCCATTAGCTGAAAAGGACTGGGTGGGAGATTGTCAGCATTTAAAAGAGAGAGAAGGAGATGTGATCAAATCAAATCAAATCAAATGTATTTATATAGCCCTTTGTACATCAGCTGATATCTCAAAGTGCTGTACAGAAACCCAGCCTAAAACCCCAAACAGCAAGCAATGCAGGTGTAGAAGCACGGTGGCTAGGAAAAACTCCCTAGAAAGGCCAAAACCTAGGAAGAAACCTAGAGAGGAACCAGGCTATGTGGGGTGGCCAGTCCTCTTCTGGCTGTGCCGGGTGGAGATTATAACAGAACATGGCCAAGATGTTCAAATGTTCATAAATGACCAGCATGGTCGAATAATAATAAGGCAGAACAGTTGAAACTGGAGCAGCAGCACAGTCAGGTGGAAGTTGGAACTGGAGCAGCAGCATGGCCAGGTGGACTGGGGACAGCAAGGAGTCATCATGTCAGGTAGTCCTGGGGCATGGTCCTAGGGCTCAGGTCAGTTGAAACTGGAACAGCAGCATGGCCAGGTGGACTGGGGACAGCAAGGAGTCATCATGTCAGGTAGTCCTGGGGCATGGTCCTAGGGCTCAGGTCCTCCGAGAGAGAGAAAGAAAGAGAGAAGGAGAGAATTAGAGAACGCACACTTAGATTCACACAGGACACCGAATAGGACAGGAGAAGTACTCCAGATATAACAAACTGACCCCAGCCCCCGACACATAAACTACTGCAGCATAAATACTGGAGGCTGAGACAGGAGGGGTCAGGAGACACTGTGGCCCCATCCGAGGACACCCCGGACAGGGCCAAACAGGAAGGATATAACCCCACCCACTTTGCCAAAGCACAGCCCCCACACCACTAGAGGGATATCTTCAACCACCAACTTACCATCCTGAGACAAGGCTGAGTATAGCCCACAAAGATCTCCGCCACGGCACAACCCAAGGGGGCGCCAACCCAGACAGGATGGCCACAACAGTGAATCAACCCACTCAGGTGACGCACCCCCTCCAGGGACGGCATGAGAGAGCCCCAGTAAGCCAGTGACTCAGCCCCTGTAATAGGGTTAGAGGCAGAGAATCCCAGTGGAAAGAGGGGAACCGGCCAGGCAGAGACAGCAAGGGCGGTTCGTTGCTCCAGAGCCTTTCCGTTCACCTTCCCACTCCTGGGCCAGACTACACTCAATCATATGACCCACTGAAGAGATGAGTCTTCAGTAAAGACTTAAAGGTTGAGACCGAGTTTGCGTCTCTGACATGGGTAGGCAGACCGTTCCATAAAAATGGAGCTCTATAGGAGAAAGCCCTGCCTCCAGCTGTTTGTTTAGAAATTCTAGGGACAATTAGGAGGCCTGCGTCTTGTGACCGTAGCGTACGTGTAGGTATGTACGGCAGGACCAAATCAGAGAGATAGGTAGGAGCAAGCCCATGTAATGCTTTGTAGGTTAGCAGTAAAACCTTGAAATCAGCCCTTGCTTTGAAAGGAAGCCAGTGTAGAGAGGCTAGCACTGGAGTAATATGATCAAATTTTTTGGTTCTAGTCAGGATTCTAGCAGCCGTATTTAGCACTAACTGAAGTTTATTTAGTGCTTTATCCGGGTAGCCGGAAAATAGAGCATTGCAGTAGTCTAACCTAGAAGTGACAAAAGCATGGATTCATTTTTCTGCATCATTTTTGGACAGAAAGTTTCTGATTTTTGCAATGTTACGTAGATGGGAAAAAAGCTGTCCTCGAAATGGTCTTGATATGTTCTTCAAAAGAGAGATCAGGGTCCAGAGTAACGCCGAGGTCCTTCACAGTTTTATTTGAGACGACTGTACAACCATTAAGATTAATTGTCAGATTCAACAGAAGATCTCTTTGTTTCTTGGGACCTAGAACAAGCATCTCTGTTTTGTCCGAGTTTAATAGTAGAACGTTTGCAGCCATCCACTTCCTTATGTCTGAAACACATGCTTCTAGCGAGGGCAATTTTGGGGCTTCACCATGTTTCATTGAAATGTACAGCTGTGTGTCATCCGCATAGCAGTGAAAGTTTACATTATGTTTTCGAATAACATCCCCAAGAGGCAAAATATATAGTGAAAACAATAGTGGTCCTAAAACGGAACCTTGAGGAACACCGAAATTTACAGTTGATTTGTCAGAGGACAAACCATTCACAGAGACAAACTGATATCTTTCCGACAGATAAGATCTAAACCAGGCCAGAACTTGTCCGTGTAGACCAATTTGGGTTTCCAATCTCTCCAAAAGAATGTGGTGATCGATGGTATCAAAAGCAACACTAAGGTCTAGGAGCACGAGGACAGATGCAGAGCCTCGGTCCGATGCCATTAAAATGTCATTTACCATCTTCACAAGTGCCGTCTCAGTGCTATGATGGGGTCTAAAACCAGACTGAAGCATTTCGTATACATTGTTTGTCTTCAGGAAGGCAGTGAGTTGCTGCGCAACAGCCCTCTCTAAAATTTTTGAGAGGAATGGAAGATTCGATATAGGCCGATAGTTTTTTATATTTTCTGGGTCAAGGTTTGGCTTTGTCAAGAGAGGCTTTATTACTGCCACTTTTAGTGAGTTTGGTACACATCCAGTGGATAGAGAGACGTTTATTATGTTCAACATAGGAGGGCCAAGCACAGGAAGCAGCTCTTTCAGTAGTTTAGTTGGAATAGGGTCCAGTATGCAGCTTGAAGGTTTAGAGGCCATGATTATTTTCATCATTGTGTCAAGAGATATAGTACTAAAACACTTGAGCGTCTCTCTTGATCCTAGGTCCTGGCAGAGTTGTGCAGACTCAGGACAACTGAGGTTTGGAGGAATACGCAGGTTTAAAGAGGAGTCCGTAATTTGCTTTCTAATAATCATAATCTTTTCCTCAAAGAAGTTCATGAATTTATCACTGCTAAAGTGAAAGTCATCCTCTCTTGGGGAATGCTGCTTTTTAGTTAGCTTTGCGACAGTATCAAAAAGGAATTTCGGATTGTTCTTATTTTCCTCAATTAAGTTAGAAAAATAGGATGATCGAGCAGCAGTAAGGGCTCTTCGGTACTGCACGGTACCGTCCTTCCAAGCTAGTCGGAAGACTTCCAGTTTGGTGTGGCGCCATTTCCGTTCCAATTTTCTGGAAGCTTGCTTCAGAGCTCGGGTATTTTCTGTGTACCAGGGAGCTAGTTTCTTATGAGAATTTTTTTTAGTTTTTAGGGGTGCAACTGCATCTAGGGTATTGCGCAAGGTTAAATTGAGATCCTCAGTTAGGTGGTTAACTGATTTTTATCCTCTGGCATCCTTGGGTAGGCAGAGGGAGTCTGGTAGGGCATCAAGGAATCTTTGTGTTGTCTGTGAATTTATAGCACGACTTTGATGTTCCTTGGTTGGGGTCTGAGCAGATTATTTGTTGCAATTGCAAACGTAATAAAATGGTGGTCCGATAGTCCAGGATTATGAGGAAAAACATTAAGATCCACAACATTTATTCCATGGGACAAAACTAGGTATGACTGTGACAGTGAGTGGGTCCAGAGACATGTTGGACAAAACCCACTGAGTCGATGATGGCTCCGAAAGCCTTTTGGAGTGGGTCTGTGGACTTTTCCATGTGAATATTAAAGTCACCAAAGATTAGAATATTATCTGCTATGACTACAAGGTCCGATAGGAATTCAGGGAACTCAGTGAGAAACGCTGTATATGGCCCAGGAGGCCTGTAAACAGTAGCTATAAAAAGTGATTGAGTAGGCTGCATAGATTTCATGACTAGAAGCTCAAAAGACGAAAACGTCATTTTTTTTTTTGTAAATTGAAATTTGCTATCGTAAATGTTAGCAACACCTCCGCCTTTGCGGGATGCATGGGGGATATGGTCACTAGTGTAGCCAGGAGGTGAGGCCTCATTTAAAACAGTAAATTCATCAGGCTTAAGCCATGTTTCAGTCAGGCCAATCACATCAAGATTATGATCAGTGATTAGTTCATTGACTATAATTGCCTTTGAAGTAAGGGATCTAACATTAAGTAGCCCTATTTTGAGATGTGAGGTATCATGATCTCTTTCAGTAATGACAGGATTGGAGGTGGTCTTTATCCTAGTGAGATTGCTAAGGCGAACACCGCCATGTTTAGTTTTGCCCAACCTAGGTCGAGGCACAGACACGGTCTCAATGGTGATAGCTGAGCTGACTACACTGACTGTGCTAGTGGCAGACTCCACTATGCTGGCAGGCTGGCTAACAGCCTGCTGCCTGGCCTGCACCCTATTTCATTGTGGAGCTAGAGGAGTTAGAGCCCTGTCTATGTTGGTAGATAAGATGAGAGCACCCCTCCAGCTAGGATGGAGTCCGTCACTCCTCAGCAGGTCAGGCTTGGTCCTGTTTGTGGGTGAGTCCCAGAAAGAGGGCCAATTATCTACAAATTCTATCTTTTGGGAGGGGCAGAAAACAGTTTTCAACCAGCGATTGAGTTGTGAGACTCTGCTGTAGAGCTCATCACTCCCCCTAACTGGGAGGGGGCCAGAGACAATTACTCGATGCCGACACATCTTTCTAGCTGATATGCATGCAGAAGCTATGTTGCGCTTGGTGTGATGTGATGACTACATTCACTGACACACAGCTTCACTTCCAGAGAGAGAGAGAGGGGGGAGAGGGGGAGAGAGAGGGAGGGAGAAGAGAGTGATTTTAGAGAGAGAGAGAAAGAGAAAGCAAGAGAGAGGGGGAGAGAGAGAGGGAGAGAGAGAGAGAGAGGGGGAGAGAGAGAAAGAGAGGGGGAGAGAGAGGGAGGGAGAAGAGAGAGAGAGAAAGAGAAAGCAAGAGAGAGGGGGAGAGAGAGAGGGAGGGAGCTTTGGAGGGAGAAGAGAGTGATTTAAGGGGTATGCAGAATGACGCATAATGGTTTGAGAGAGATGAGGTTGTTTTTCTTCTGGACAGAACTAGTAGGGTGTAGGATTTGGTCATCACAAACTAGTTCAACCACACTGCCCCAATTACATAGAGACAAGGACTGTGTGTGTGTGTGTGTGTGTGTGTGTGTGTGTGTGTGTGTGTGTGTGTGTGTGTGTGTGTGTGTGTGTGTGTGTGTGTGTGTGCGTGTGCGTGAGCGTGTGCGTGTGTTCACTCTGTCTCAGTATACTGAATCTTTTCAGAGTACCCGCGTTGCTGCGTCGAGATTAGGGAAGATGTCACACAGACTGTCTGTCACACATGCTCCATACACACACTGGTCAAAACAGGACTGAAACAGAGAATACAGATTCACACTTTGTGTTCCCATATGTGCATATAGTGATCTGTTCTCCTAATCCGATTACGCTCAGCACATCACCAGTCTGGACAGATAGGCCTTAACACTGCTAGAGGAGCAGCAATGCACTGTGTGTGGGTGTGTGTGTGTGACTGAGACCCAGGCAATGTGTGTGTAACAGAGACCCAGACAGTGTGTGACCTAATCTGGCCCTGGCGTCTCTCTGAGTCACACAGGAAGGAGAAGGGCCAGAGTTCCTCAGAGCAGTCTGTTCCAATGCCTTACCAGGGGGAATCGTCTGTTCGTTTCGATTTCCTTGTTCTTCGTAAGATTATCACACAATCACCCACGCACAAACACAGAGGGCAGCTTTGAGGTCAGTTACGAGCCAGTTTGACTCTTGTAGAGGCTTCATAAGGTCCCATTAAAACATTCCAGATCTCTACATCAACATTCCATAACTCTACCTACATTTTCTGTTCCGGAACCATGTGGGAAGGTAGAGGTCAGATTGGGGTGACGTCTGGGACAGAGACAGGAAGTGGCACAGGAAGTGTAGAATGAACACAACGTCAGGGGGAAATGGAACAATGGCAGTCTTTGCGATAAACACCACTCGTACGCGCACACACCAGATGAACTATAGCCCACGGTCTCTCTATGCAAAGTCAATATTAATAAACTGGACAATCTTATCTTTCAGAGTAATTGGATTATCAACTCAAAAGAAATGGACTATCAAGCGAGACCACTAGTGCCATTTAGATAAGATATTGCGGCAAAGGAGAGAGTGTGTATTTATAAAGAGCGAACACACTGCAGGTAGTTCAGCTCTCAGAGGGATGAGACTTCTGTCTGATTAATTAAGAAAGCAGCAGAAAAGGAGAGGGAGAGAGAGAGCGGCGCAAAGAACTAAACAGTGACTTGGTTTTGCAGTTGAGACCAGTGTAAAAGCTGTATTAGAGTTCCATGTCTGGAGAACTTCTGATTAGTGCTCTGATCATTGTGAGTTATATGAGCAGACTGTGTGTGTTTGCGTGCGCGTGTGTGTGCGTGCGTGTGTGTGTGTGCGTGCGTGTGTGTGTGCGCACGTGTGTGTGTGCGTGCGTGTGTGTGTGTGTGCGTGCGTGCGTGTGTGTGTGCGTGCGTGCGTGTGTGTGTGTGTGTGCGTGCGTGTGTGTGTGCTTGTGTGCGTGTGCAGCATGCATCCGTGTTTGTTCTAAAGCTATTCCCCCTGGGCACACATGGTGCTCCAAGCCAAATCAATGCAGCCAAACACCAATTTAGACCAAATGAACGTTCCATTCCTCATTATAAATCAAACACATTTGAACTAATCAACAGGCCTACATAGGTGATAATGGAATAGAAGTGGATTAGTTAAATGGTCTGAGCAAAGCAGTGAGATCTGTCCCCAATCCCTGTACCCTCTACCTCTCTGACCTTATTTATAATACTACTAATAATAATAATTTGGTGGGGCTTATATTTGTCCTATTTCATGTACAAGTGTTTATTATACGCGTGTGTGAATTGGAAATGTGTTTTTTTGCATATCCTAACTCCCCCTGGGAAACCCTCGGAGAGTGGGGTCATGGCCAGGGTCTGCCAGTGACCCTGGAGCAATTAGGGTTAAGTGCCTTGCTCAAGGACACATCGACAGATTTTTTACCTCGTCGTCTCTCGGATTCTAACTATTCGCTAGGATACCTGCCGCCTCAAGAAGTCTATTTTGTGTTTATAGTACGGAAAAAGATGGAAGCAATATGGTTGAAGCTCCCATAAACCCATTTGAGGACTTGTTGCTTCCCTGGTTTCTTCAGATCTGCCAACAGTGAAGGGGCTAAGTGGGGCCAGGCTAGGGGCTGTTTTCAGCCTGTGTTGAGAGTGACAAGGTAAAGAAGACATGATGACTTCTCTCCTGATGGAATTGTACTGTCTCTGGCTGCAGTATTTCTGATACGCAACATGTAAATAACTCATTAATGATTCACCCCCACCAAATGTATCAACATATTCTCCCTTCTCCAATTGACTCCGTATCTAATGGATGAATTACTCCAGAGCCAGATTCCATCGGATCCCATCTTGGCACTCATGCCACCACTCTCTGTTCCCACCGTGCCCTCTGTGCCAGGTGATGTTCTCTCCCTCCAAGCTGATTCATTCAGTCTTGGAACGTCTACCTGTCACCGGCCCGGTCGTTATGGCCATTAATGGCTGTGTGACTCTCTCTTTCTATTGGCCACCAGAGGAGCTGCTCTCATTCTGCCAGCCCAGTCTTACCGGGACACATCTGACTCCACAGGCACTTTGGGATTTTAGGGTATCAATGCAGGGTGTGTGTGTGTGTGTGTGTTACTCACACTTTTAAGCAGTACCTTCACACATTCATTCAGTGTATGAAGATACAATCCGATCGTCATTATCTGTCTGCCTCAAATCAATTAACACTAATAAATTTTATTTGATATATTCCCACCTTACCTACCATTTTAATATACTGTGTGATTGTGTGTGTGTGTGTGTGTGTGTGTGTGTGTGTGTGTGTGTGTTGTGTGTGTGTGTGTGTGTGTGTGTGTGTGTGTGTGTGTGGTGTGTGTGTGTGTGTGTGTGTGTGTGTGTGTGTGTGTGTGTGTGTGTGTGTGTGTGTGTGTGTGTGTGTGTGTGTGTGTGTGTGTGTGTGCGTGTGCGCGTGCGCGAGCGTGCGCAGGCTTATGTGTTATTCACAACTGACATCCACATGTATACAGTGTGTGCAGTTCAGTGCAATCCTTATTTTCTTTCTGCCTCAAATCAATGAATGACTTTCCATCCATATTGCCTTCTTAGCTTTTGGTTCACTGCCATTTCCACTTCCAATATGTAGGCCTATATGCCTATGTGCATACAGTTGAATTCGGAAGTTTACATATGTAACAGTATAACTTTAGACCGTCCCCTCGCCCATACCCGGGTGCGAACCAGGGACCCTCTGCACACATCAACAACAGTCACCCACGAAGCATCGTTACCCATCGCTCCACAAAAGCCGCGGCCCTTGCAGGGCAAGGGGAACTACTACTTCAAGGTCTCAGAGCAAGTGACGTCACCGATTGAAACCAGGGAAATTTGATTTGATTTGATTTATTTAGCGCGCACCGCCTACTAAGCTAGCCGTTTCACATCCGTTACACTCACCCCCCTTTTGACCTCTTCCTTTTTTCCGCAGCAACCAGTGATCCGGGTCAACAGCATCAATGTAACAGTATAACTTTAGACCATCCCCTCGCCCATACCCGGGCGCGAACCAGGGACCCTCAGCACACATCAACAACAGTCACCCACGAAGCATCGTTACCCATCGCTCCACAAAAGCCGCGGCCCTTGCAGAGCAAGGGGAGCTATTTTTTTTAAATTTTAAAATTGTATTTATTTTTTATTTTACTTATTTATTTATTTTAATAACAAATCAATACATAAAGCACATGAGGGAACACAAGCATACATAGATTACAAACAATGGACAATCGAGCTAGGGGGTACAATATCACATTACAATTACACAAGGACCTTAAGGGACATGCATATACTTACAATTCTAACAGCTTTTTTGTTAGTAGAGCATTTAACCGTCTTAAAATACAGTTCAATTTCTTTTTGTAGGGTATGAAAATTTGGTTTTCTTTTTGTAAATTTACATTTGTGTATATTAAATTTGAACAAAAGAATAATGAAATTAATGACATAAAAATGATTCTGCTTATTTCTATTGTATGTAAAGAATCCAAACAGTACATCTCTCCACAATAGTGTAAAATCTTCATAAATGTGTTCAATTGTAAACCTACTGATGTCTTGCCACAGTTTTCTTACATGCATACAATGCCAAAAAAGATGCAAAACTGTTTCTGGGTGGTCATTACAAAAGGAGCAATTTGAGTTGATGTTTTCCTTAAACTTCTTCATATAGTGGTTAGCAGGATAATATTTATGAATAATTTTAAAGGAAACTTCCTTAATTTACTTAACAATTAGGTATGTGTGTGGCAACATCCAAACTTTTTTCCAACAGATATTATGAATAAATCCATTCCAATAAGGCATGACATAAGGTATAGATACAACATCCTGCTGAAACAAGGATCGTACCGCTCTGTTGTTGAATGGACCAAAAGAGAAACAAATCTTTCCTACTGATGAGTCAACAGGGTCAATGGAAGGTAGGCTCTGAGGGTCAGGTCTTGACACATTCCTGAATAACATAGCTACACCTGAGGGAATGGCATCTAAAACAATTGCAAAATCTTTAGGTGTTACAGGGACCTTGTAAAGTGATAAGAATTCTTTATAACTGAGTAAAAGACCCTCTGCATTTACCAGTTGGCTCACCAATAGGATATTATTTTGGAACCAATATTCTAAAAACAGAGAGGTATTTTTATACAATATATCCCGATTATTCAATATATAATATCTGTGTGGAGAAAAATTGTGTTTATAAATTAAGGACCATGACAAGAAAACCTGCCAATGAAAAGCAGAGAGTTTCACTGGAACTTTGTCAATATTATAATTGCAAAACAACATGAAGTTAAGGCCACCAAAAGTAGAGAAGATATGATGAGGAATAAAATTCCAGATAGAAGTGGGTCTTCTTAGGAATTGTTTTATCCAATTGATCTTAAAAGTATTATTTAAAGTAGTAAAGTCCAGAAAATTCAGTCCACCATTCTCAGAAGTGTTCATTACAACAGTTTTCCTAATGTAATGGGTACGGTTTCTCCAAAGAAAGTTGAAAAGCATCTGGTCTATCTCCTTGCTTATTTTATAGTCAAGATATAAAGATAGAGCACCATATGTTAGTCTAGAGATACCTTCAGCCTTGGTTATTAGGACTCTACCTTTTAAAGACAAGTCCCTCTGTAGCCATTGATTTAGTTTCTTCTGGGTTTTTTTAATAGGAGGGTTCAAATTTAGTAAGCCTCTAGACTTCTGATCCTTTGTAATGGTTATGCCTAATTATGTAAGTTCTTCTTTTACTGGAATACCATAATATGAAGGTGCCACACAATCTTTGACAGCTAAGAGTTCACATTTATTAATGTTAAGATATAGACCAGACGCTTTGGAAAAGGATTGTATGGGAATTTGGTTAGCGTCTTTCAGAAAAAGTGTAGTATCGTCAGCCAGCTGGCTTATAATAATTTCTTTACCAGCTATGGAAATACCTTGTACAGGACTATTATTTAAAGAATTTGCAAGAAGTTGGGTGATTAATAAAAACAGGTCTGGAGAGATAGGACAACCTTGCCTAATTCCTCTCTTTATTCAAATCTAGGTGAGGTGCCATATTTCAATTTGATAGAGCTGTTACCATTTGCATAGAGAGTCTTAATAGCCTTACAGAAAAAATCCCCAAAGCCAAGTCTCTCAAGGGAGTGGAAGAGAAACTGATGCTCTACTGTGTCAAATGCTTTATAAAAATCTAAAAATAATATGAAGCTATCCTCAGTTATTAGGTCTGAGTAGTCAAGTACGTCTAATACTAGTCTGACATTGTTAGAAATATGTCTGTTCCTCATGAAGCCAGACTGTGTTTCATCAATGATTGCATCCAGGACTTCCTTAATTCTTTTTGCAAGTAGTGAGGCTAATATCTTATAGTCATTATTAAGAAGACAAATTGGACGCCAGTTATCGATGAGCAGCACTTCTTTTTTAGGTTTAGGTATCAGTGTTATTAACCCCTGACTCATTGTAGGAGGGAGAACATTGTTTTTAATACTCTCTAAAAAAGACTTCAAATAGGAAGGGAGCTACTTGTTCAGAAAATAATTTGTAAAATTCTGATGTAATTCCATCAACACCTGGTGATTTATTGTTCTTTAGATGTTTGATAGACTCTATAATCTCTTCAACTTTGATGGGTTCATCACACTGTTTAGATTCTATATCACTGATAGAGTGAACATTATTCAGTGAGTTAAAAAACATATCTGTGGATTCCTGACAGTACGTAGAGCTATACAATTTTCTGTAAAAATTGCTACAGTATTTAGCGATTAATTTTTGGTCATCTGTAATAACACCATCAATGTTTAACTTATGGATAGTGTTATTTTTAGAGTGAAATTTCTCAAGTCTAAAGAAATAAGATGAATTCTGTTCTCCCTCAATCCATTTTTTCCTAGATCTAATAAAGGCTCCTTCTGCTTTTAATTTATATATATTATCCAGTTTATTTTGTAACTCAATTAGTTCCATCTTCTCCTCCCCCAAGTGGTCGGCTGGGGACCTCTGAGAAAGGGAAGTTATCTTAATGATCACCTTTTCCTCCTCAGCTCTTCTGGTCTTAGCAAGAAGAGCTGAGGAGGAAAAGGTGATCATTAAGAAAAGGGGAACTACTACTTCAAGGTCTCAGAGCAAGTGACGTCACCTATTGAAACGCTATTTAGCGCGCACCGCTAACTAAGCTAGCCGTTTCACATCCGTTACACATACACTTAGGTTGGAGTCAATAAAACTTGTTTTTCAACCACACTACAAATTTCTTGTTAACAAACAATAATTTTTCCAACAATTGTTCACAGACAGATTATTTCACTTATAATTCACTGTATCACAATTCCAGTGGATCAGAAGTTTACATACACTAAGTTGACTGACTTTAAACAGCCTGGAAAATTCCAGAAAATGATGTCATGGCTTTAGAAGCTTCTAATGGGCTAATTGGCATAATTTGAGTCAATTGGAGGTGTACCTGTGGATGTATTTGCAACTGCACATGGTGACAGAGATCGTAATTTTTTGAGAAATGCCCTCTGGTCTGATGAAACAAAAATATAACTGTTTGGCCATAATGACCATCTTTATGTTTGGAGGAAAAAGGGGGAGACTTGCAAGCCGAAGAACACCATCCCAAATGTGAAGCACGGGGGTGGCAGCATCATGTTTTGGGGGTGCTTTGCTGCAGAAGGGACTGGTGCACTTCACAAACTAGATGGCATCACGAGGAAGGGAAATGATGTGGATATAGTGAAGCAACATCTCAAGACATCAGTCAGGAAGTTAAAGTTTGGTTGCAAATGGGTCTTCCAAATGGACAATGACCCCAAGCACACTTCCAAAGTTGTGGAAAAATAGCTTAAGGACAACAAAGTCAAGGTATTGGAGTGGCCATCACAAAGCCCTGACCTCAATCCCATAGAAAATGTGTGGGTAGAACTGAAAAAGCATGTGCTAGCAAGGAGGCACACAAACCTGACTCAGTTACACCAGCTATGTCAGGAGGAATGGGCCAAAATTAACCCAATTTATGGTGGGAAGCTTGTGGAAGGCTGCCCGAAACGTTTGACTAAACTTAAACAATTTAAAGGCAATGTTAGCAAATACTAATTGAGTGTATTTAAACTTCTGACTCACTGGGAATGTGATGAAAGAAATAAAAGCGGAAACAAATCATTATCTCTACTATTATTCTGACATTTCACATTCTTAAAATAAAGTGGTGATCCTAACTTACCTAAGACAGGGAATTTTTAATATGATTAGGAATTGTGAAAAACTGAGTTTAAATGTATTTGGCTAAAGTGTATGTAAACTTCCGACTTCAACTGTATGTGTGTGTTTGTTTACTGATCAGGTATGTTATAGCTGGTTTACCTTGTGAAGGCGAGGTGGGGGTCTGAAAGGTGGGAGACTGCATATGAATAAGCTGAGGATTAAATGTCCTGTTCCGTTTATGGACAGTAAAATAACAACAACCTCCTGGGCCTGGGTCATGTGACACAGCTACTGGACTCATCTGTTAGCCAGCAGTACTGTGGGCTGCCAACTGTGTCTTTAAAAATGGATGACACAATAAAAGAGATATCCTTATTGAATTATTTATGTGGACCTTTATCCTTGGAGACAAGGGTGGGATATCCACTACCTCTTCCAAAGGGTGACATGCTTAGGCCAAGGCTACCTCGCTGTAGAAATTCTCTATTTTTATCAGCTGTTTTACCAAGCCGATCTCCGTAGCACACATGCATGCAGTGAACCACCTACATGGGGCGTTGTTGAGGCTTCTGTGGAAAGATGTGGCAGTCTTGTTATTTACATTTTTTTACATGGCGGAACACAAGTATATATAAATAATATACAACGGACATTTGGGCTAGGGGGCGGGGCTAGGGGGTACAATATCACATTACACAAGGACCTTAAGAAACATACATACACTTATAATTCTAACAGCTTTTTTGTTAGTAGAGTATTTAATTGTCATAAAATACAGTTCAATTAAAAATTTTAAGGTAAGAAATGTGGTATTTTGTTTGTAAATTTACATTTGTGACAATTTTTAAAAATTAATTACATAAAATTGTTCAACTTATTTCTATAGTAGGTAAAGAATCCAAGCAGGTCATCTCTCCACAATAGTGTAAAATCTTCGTAAATTTGTACAATTATAAATCTACTGATGTCTTGCCACAGTTTTACATGACTTACATGAATACATTGCCAAAAAAAGATGCAACACCGTTTCTGGGTGGTCATTACATAAGGTACAATTTGAGTTTATGTTTTTTTTTTTTTACTTCTTCATATATAAGTTGGCAGGATAATATTTATGAATAATTGTCCTTAATTTTGTTAACAAGTAGGTATGTGTGTGGCAACATCCAACCTTTTCCCCCACAGATATTATCAATAAAACCGTTTCAATAAGGCATGACATAATACAACATCCTGCTGAAACAAGGTTCGTATCGCGCTGTTGCTGAATGGACCAGAAGAGAAACAAATCTCAAGTCAACAGGTCAACAGGGTTAATGGAAGGTAGGTTCTGAGGGTCAGGTCTTGACGCGTTCCTGAATAATAATGAATAATAAATGGCATCTAAAACTATTTCAAAATCTTTAGGTGTTACAGGGACCTTGTAAAGTTATAAGCATTTCTTATAACTAAGAAAAAATACCCTCTGCATTTACCAGTTGGCTCGCCAATAGGATATTATTTCGGAACCAATACTCTAAAAACAAAGACGTGCCAGTCACAGACAGGTGCAGCGCGCTGATGATATCAGTTATCAGGGAGGTCATGAGGCGCGGCCACGGTGTCTTGGACTGTGCTAAATGGACATTTCGCACTTGGTGGAAAATGACCCCGAACTTCATCGTATCTAGTGCTATATTCATTCGACTTGCCATTAGTAAAATGTTGTGTCGTCCAATGGGCAGCAACATGTGTATGGGGAGACTGACATTTGATTCCTTCTCTCCATTTCTAGGCTATTTACTATACATTCATATTTCTAATCGTGGATGGTTGTTCATTTCAAAATAGGCAACACACTCTCACCTAGCTCAACTCTGGCTACAGTTACAAATATAGATTTTTTAGATAAATGACTGTGAGGTTAATTCATAGTGATAACGGGTTAATTACATGGGCAAATCATAATTGTGTCGGTTAAATATATAAATTAATTTAGTAGTGGGAGGAGTCTAGTGGCTTCGCACTCGGTTCTGTGCTTCGGAAGCAGATTGCCTCCAGGAGACCCTGATGAGTGACAGCTCTCGGATGGGACGACGTGAGCACGATGGACAGTTTGTAACTTTGCTTTTGTAGGGGAACGTCAAGTCCACATTCACGGACCAAACTACGGGACTATGCCCAGTGCCGATACCGTTGTGGATAAAAGTTTATCAGAAGTAGAGAGATATAACATCTGCGGCGAAATGGTAAATATGCCTTCCTGGTCACATCGTCTGCGGAATGACAGCGACTTGCTGTAAACGTATCTGACTGCGTCTGTAGAGCTAGCCAACATTTGTCACGTTTGATATTCGGTAGTATACTTGCACTTCTTTGTGACGGTTGTAGTGTACAATATCGGTAATATGTATCATCTGTGTTGTTAGCGAGAGTAGCAACAACCAGTTGTCTCTATGCGAATTATCCCAACGAACCGTAGCTAACAAAATATTTGGGCCATAGTTTATCCGTGACTGAGTCGAGTTCGGAACCGTTCCATCGTGCAGCGCAGTCCCAAGTGTTGAGGCGACTTGATTTGGAAATGATGTGCACATTACATCACATTACATCATGTGAGACGTTGTAGTTAATTGCAACAGGACATGTTTAGGAATCTACTTTAGGAATAATTTCAGATCATTCCATAGTTAGACAAGCTGTTTGTAAATTGTGGTCACTTATTGCTTTAGATTCTTTTTTTGTATCTAGCCAACACATGTCTAACTGAATTTGTTATTTATACACTCAGTGTTTGTATCTGTTGTTTTGACAGCCAGGTATAAACCGGTTAGTCAATGATTTGTACTGCTGGGCAGGTGTTTCATTGACGGCAACAGCAGCTCTTTTCACAAAACACAACTTTGCGTGCGACCTCTGTCAAGTGCTCGTCCACGAACACAACAACTGTTGAACAAATTTACGAAGTAGATTCTATTCATTCGGTTCCTTTACCTTAGCGGTTTTTGTCGGGAGCAAATGTGCAGCCAGATGTTTGTGGTGGACGTGGCCCCTAAACGCTTTGCTTTATACGGTCATTCCCACTCTGTAGTTTGCCACGGTATAGTTGTTTTGTCCCTGGTGTTTGTGTTCATTCTTAACTGTAATGTCGTGGGTGAGATACAGTGACGAGTTATAATTATAGAACAAACAACACTGATAGCTGATCCCCATACCATGACCCATTTAGGGGATAGGCTATGCAAAACTACATCGCGCTATTTATCCTAGTATACGACAAACCACCCCCTCAATTAATGTGTGAAAATGTAAAGAAGTATATGTAGTCAGGGGTCTAGCTGGTATTCAGCTATATATCCCTTATAGAGGGTAGGCATAGGGGAAAGGATGCAGATTTTGTGATGGAGAGCCAAGGGGAAGGCAGGGGGATGGCACTGGCATATTCCACATATTCTATCTGACAGTGGAAACCCTTGGTCTGTAACGGTCACTGGAGTGGAAAGGAGCGTTTGGGGGCTCTCGCCAGCCATCCATACGTTAATTAGCATGGCTGGAGAGTGGCGGCTTGTCCGTGAGTCAACTGGGACGGGATAACCCTGGCTGGAACAGACTACAGAGCAGGGAGATGCTGAGAGACAGAACATACTCTTTTCACCCTCCCTAGTACACATGCCCCATATTTTCATTACAGGATAGTTGTGTTGCAGTTTGAAGGAATGTGGCCTAGATTTAACATCCGCATCTAGCATTTACATTATGGAAGACAAATCCATATGTTGTTGTTATCACTGGTGATGATGACCACACACACACACACACACACACACACACACACACACACGCTGTAGCCAGCAGCACTCGTCAGTGTGTGTCCATTTGGCATCTGTCATATAAAAACGGTGCCCCTCTCCTCTCTGCCCTGCCACCATCCCCACTCATTTATATTTAACTACACACACTGACTGAAGCTGGCACATTTCACTGAATATAAATTGATTTCAGAGAGAGAAAGCTTTCAAACCCTTTACATCAACAGAGATGCTAGAATTGTAATCTGACAAACAGGCAGACGGACAGAGAGACAGACATGCAGACATTGTGATCGATGGAGGGTGTTATTAAGGTTGAATGTTATTTATTCATTAGTGCCTCGCTATTTATTCATTAGTGCCTTGCTAGTCTTTCCATCTTAAGTACTGAATACACAAAGGTCAGCTCCACCCTGTGTGTGTGTGTGTGTATGGTGTAGTGTCGCATAGTGTGTGTGTATGTATGTAGTGTACATATATGTAGTATAGTGCCGCATGTGTGCCTAATCTATCAGAAGTTTATGGGGAGAATATGCTGTTTCTGTCCTTTCTCCTCTGTTTAACTAGAGAAGGTTTTCCTACCTTGCTGAGAAAGAGAGGGAGACTTGTAGAAAGAGCAAAGAAGGGATGGGTTGTCTTTTCCTTTCACAACTCCCTGGAAGTCTGCCCTTGGGCAGAGTAAGTTTCTTAAGGCTGTGTTTTTCCCAGCCTGCTCCACTCAAGTACAGACTGGACTTTTACTGCCTGAGGTCTTATTCCAACTAGACACAGGAATAAAAAGAATGTACGGATGGGTTGTGTGTGTGTGGTATGCGTGTATGTGTGTGAGTGAGCGAGTGTATGTGCGAGTTTGCGTGTTTGTTCGTGTGTGTGTTGCTGAGCTGTTTTTGGCAGTGTAGTAACAGGCCATTAAATAGTGTGTTGTGAGCGCAATTTACTGTGGCCCCTGGGCCAGTGCATCGGAGAGAGAAGTGGCTGATGGCACATTCCAAAGGTGTTAATGGCCGCTTGGTCTTCAGAAATGAGGAAATATCAAGCTAGTTGGATTGACTACGTTCTGGTATCCTTTTCTATGGTGCCAAAAGTGAGAAAAGGATGGATTGAGGATATATTGGAGATAAGCCAGCCATTAGAAATACTTAAACTCTCAGAATGCAGGGAAACCAGGCATAATCTTTATAGCAGATTTTGAGAAAGCCTTCAATAAAAGTACGGCTTGAATTTATTTATAAGAGCCTGGGTTATTTCAATTTTAGAGAATCTCTTGTAAAATGTATAAAAGTAATGTATAACACTCCTTTATGTAACATTATAAATAATGGTTATTTCTCTGAAAATGTTTTTGTTGTTAGGAGGTGTAAAACAGGGTTGCCCTCTTTCACCATACTTGTTTGCTATGGCCATTGAATTGTTAATTATAAAAATCAGATCCAATGATAAAATGAAGGGGTTAAAAATTAATGGATTAGAAACAAAGGTATCAATATATGCTGATGATTCAAGTTTTTCTTTTTGAGTCCACAATCTTCAACCCTGAACAGTCTTATTGAGGACCTGGATAATGTCTCCAGTTTATCTGATTTAAAGCCCAACTACTAAGTGTACTATATTACGGATTGGGTCTCTAAAAGTCACAAACTTTAAATTGCGATGTGGTCTCCCAATTACTTGATGGTGCTGTTGATGTGCTTGTCAATTTTGATAGAAAACAGATAGGACCTTGAAACCATGGAAAGGGAAACACCTGTCAGTCTATGGGAAAATTACACTGATTCATTCTCTAGTGATATCACAGTTGACATAGCTATTCATGACTCTACCAACTCCAGGATAATGCTTTTTCAAGTTATATGAGCAAAACATTTCATTTAATTTAGAATGGAAAAACAAGTTAAGGTTAAACTGGTATATTTATATAATGAATATGAGTTTGGATGGCTAAAATGATGAAATATCAAGGCATTAAACCTCTCTCTTAAAGATGTTATTATAAGGAAACAATATCTAAATCCAAACAGGGTTTTCCAGTAAGTTGCTAAAAGAGGCACATCCAATGTTTAAAAGGGGTCTCTGTGCTGTTATACAGATTAAAACTCAATTTCCGATGGATTGACAAAGTTTAAAGTATACAGTGCCTTGCGAAAGTATTCGGCCCCCTTGAACTTTGCGACCTTTAGCCACATTTCAGGCTTCAAACATAAAGATATAAAACTGTATTTTTTTGTGAAGAATCAACAACAAGTGGGACACAATCATGAAGTGGAACGACATATATTGGATATTTCAAACTTTTTTAACAAATCAAAAACTGAAAAATTGGGCGTGCAAAATTATTCAGCCCCCTTAAGTTAATACTTTGTAGCGCCACATTTTGCTGTGATTGCAGCTGTAAGTCGCTTGGGGTATGTCTCTATCAGTTTTGCACATCGAGAGACTGACATCTTTTCCCATTCCTCCTTGCAAAACAGCTCGAGCTCAGTGAGGTTGGATGGAGAGCATTTGTGAACAGCAGTTTTCAGTTCTTTCCACAGATTCTCGATTGGATTCAGGTCTGGATTATGTCATACAACAAATGAATCCAGGTGAATGGAGATGTCTGCTCAATGCAAAATTATAACTAACTCATCGCAGCTCTGCCACAAAAAATGGAAGAGGAAATTACTTAAAAGAGAAAGGAATGAATTATACTGAACAAAAATATAAATGCAACAATTTCAACCATTTCTACTGAGTTACAGGTCATATAAGGAAATAAGTCCATTTAAATAAACGAATTAGGCCCAAATTTATGGATTTTACATGACTGGGCAGGGGTGCAGCCATGGGTGGGCCAGGGAAGGCATAGGCCCATCCACTTGGGAGCCAGGCCCACCCACCAGGGAGTCAGGCCCAGCCAATCATAATGAGTTTTTCCCCACAAAAGTTGTTTTTTTACAGACAGAAATACTCCTCAGTTTCATCAGCTGTCGAGGTGGCTGGTCTCAGACGATCCCGCAGGTGAAGAAGCCGGATGTGGAGGTCCTGGGCTGGTGTGTTTACACATGGTCTGCTGTTGTGAGGCCGGTTGGACGTACTGCCATATTCTCTAAAATGCCATTGGGAGGTGGCTTATGTTAGAGAAATTAACATTCAATTCTCTGGCAACAGCTCTGATGGACATTCCTACAGTCAGCATGCCAATTGCATTCTCCCTTAACTTGAGACATCTGTGGCATTGTGTTGTGGAGAAATGCTCACTAACAGGGATGTAAACAAATTTGTGCACAACATTTGAGAGAAATTAGCTTTTTGTGCGTATGGCCATTTTCTGGGATCTTTAACTTCTACTCATGAAACATGAAACCAACACTTTACATGTTACGTTTATATTTTTGTTCAGTATAATTTCTCTGCCACTAATAAAAAAATTCTAAATGGCTTAAAAATACTATATAAATCGTGAAATGTATCAGTTTCACAGTCAAGAGGGTTGACAACTATGCCGCATAAAATTCAAGATAGTTGTGAACAGATTTCCGATGTCCCAATACCATGGCATCGGGATTATGAACTGATATACAGTACAAAACAACAATTGATGCATTAATTAGTTCTTTTCAATTTACGCTATTATATTAATCGCTATATTAATCGCTACAAACAGAATGCTCAGTATATGGGGTATTCAACAGTCAGACCGGTGCAGACTCTGCCATGCGGGAACAGAATTAGTAGAGCATCTCTCTTGGTACTGTCCATCGTTGGCTTGTTTTTGAGTCGGGTCCATGAATGGTTGTTATGCCATAATGTCAGGGTGCTGCTGTCAGTCAATAGGAAATAATATTGTGCTCTTGGGTAAAATGTACATTTATGGGGCAATTTCAGCAGAAAGGTTGCAGGTGGGGAGGTTCAAGTCTCTAGTGAGACATCATGGGAGAATGATGGGGAGGTTCAAGTCCCTAGTGAGACACCATGGGACAATGATGGGGAGGTTCCTAGTGAGACAACATGGGAGAATGATGGGGAGGTTCCTAGTGAGACAACATGGAAGAATGATGGTGAGGTTCCTAGTGAGACAACATGGGATAATGATAGGGAGGTTCCTAGTGAGACAACATGGGAGAATGATGGTGAGGTTCCTAGTGAGACAACATGGGAGAATGATGGTGAGGTTCCTAGTGAGACAACATGGGAGAATGATGGGGAGGTTCCTATTGAGACAACATGGGAGAATGATGGGGAGGTTCCTAGTGAGACAACATGGGAGAATGATGGTGAGGTTCCTAGTGAGACAACATGGGAGAATGATGGGGAGGTTCCTAGTGAGACACCATGGGAGAAT
Organism: Oncorhynchus nerka; assembly: GCF_034236695.1. Taxonomy (NCBI): domain Eukaryota; kingdom Metazoa; phylum Chordata; class Actinopteri; order Salmoniformes; family Salmonidae; genus Oncorhynchus; species Oncorhynchus nerka. The sequence goes on from NC_088418.1 coordinate 55,036,416, forward strand.
GGAGGGATGTATTAGAAGAGGAAATGGTAGAATGGTGATTTACTGGGAGAGATGGGTTGATCTGTGGCTGTCTGAAGGTGGAATTGATTGGAATAATTTTATACACAAATGTACAGTATAAAAGGTCCTCCAATCAGGGGTGGGGATGGGATTATTGTATGTTTTGTGTTTCACTATTTATGTTTTGGTTTCATGCTGTGAGAGGTGTGTGTTGTTCCTGGTGGTTATGAGCGGGGCCTTGCGGGCATCTCGGGGCGGGTGGGGGCGAGCGCAACCACTAACTAGAACGCCCACGTTAGTATTGTTGTTGTTTTAAAGAAAAAAATAATTTGATAAAAAAAAAAAAAATGTCCTCAGACCAAAGAAAAAAACAATCAGGGCAATAGTTCTACAATAGGTGATTAAATGAGTCAGCCTTAACTAGTTGCTCCTACCCTCTACTTTTTTGAACATTTTGTTAAAAATCGCGCAACATTTCAGCGCCCTGCTACTCATGCCAGGAATATAGTACGTTCATATGGTTAGAATGTGTGTATAGGAAACCCTCGGACGTTTTTAAAACTGGTTAAATCACGACTGTGGCTATTACATAACGTGCGTTACATCGGAAAGCGCAGGAAAACCTGATCACAGAAAATGGAAATAAATATCCTTGCGCCACTTCCAGCAATTGTTAACAGTGAGCCGAATTAGATAAGACCGAGCATTCAACTCCCACAGCATCCCCATGTAGTCGAGTATCTTGTGAATTTAATCCTCTTTGATTCTTGGTTGAACCGAAAGAGGGGCACGACGTACCTCCGGTCTCCGCCCAGATCATTCCGGAAGAGCTCTCTCCTGAAATTTTTCCAAGACGACAGCTAATGATATGTACATCGCCTACGGATGAATTTTATCGCTTATTAACGTTTACTAATACCTAAAGTAGCATTACAAACGTATTTCGAAGTGTTTTGTGAAAGTTTATCGTCTACTTTTTGAATTTAAAAAAATGACGTTACGTTGTGAAATCGCTGTTTTTTTCGTTTATCACACAGTCTACATATAACGATATCTTGGCTTTATATGGCCCGATTTAATCGAAATAAAGACCCAATAGTGTTTATGGGACATCTAGGAGTGCCAACAAAGAAGATGGTGAAAGGTAATGACTGTTTTCTATTTTATTGTGCGGTTTTGTGTAACGCCGAAATGCTAATTATTTTGTTTACGTCCCCTGCTGTGCTTTTCTGTTGTAGTGTATTGGTGCATGCTATCAGATAATAGCTTCTCATGCTGTCGCCGAAAAGCATTTTAAAAATCTGACTTGTTGCCTGGATTCACAACGAGTGTAGCTTTAATTTGATACCCTGCATGTGTATTTTAATGAACTTTTGAGTTTTAACTAATACTATTAGCATTTAGCGTAGCACATTTGCATTTCCAGGTTAAGGGAACAAGCGCTTGAGTTCTCATTTAATGTTGCAGTTGTTTCCCAGGGCATCATGCTACACATGTTTCAGTCTGGATGCATACAGTATTAATGTCTACAATGAGCCTGCCTTATCTGACCACCTCAATCAGAGAGCCCACATACCTCATACTACTGTCCAATCACCAATCACCACAAATCACTGAAATTAGCTCGGTCTTACCTCTGTGAGAGAAAGGAAGGGCGAAGGAGGGAGAGGGGTAGAGAAAGGGTGGGAGGAAGAGGGGTAGAGAGAGGGTGGGAGGGTGAGGAAAGGCCTCAATGTATTGAATTATGGGTCCCTAGTCTCTGAGATGCTCTATTGGCCATTATGGTGAGGGGTAGCCTAGCAGCTGTCATTCCCTTCTGTTGTCAGGGCAACCACAGGAGTCTCACCCCCCCCTCCCAATCGTATACAGGCTTTGCCGCTGATATCTCTTTCTATGCTCCCCATTCTCTCCCTCTTCCCTTCTCTCCTCTCTCTCTGATGTCTCTGTGCATGAATGATGCTCAAAGGCATTTATTCACTTTGGGGGTGTTGCTCTAAAGCTTCTCTCTCCCTCTCTTTATCCTGTCTCTGCAAGATCAACTGTTCTGCCTCTCTCCCCCTCTCTTTATCCTGTCTCTGCGACATCAACTGTTCTGTCTCTCTCTCCCTCTTTACGCTGTCTCTGCATAATCAATTGTTCTGTCTCTCTCTCTCTCCCTCTCTCTTTGTCCTGTCTCTGTGACATCAACTGTTCTGTCTGTCTCTGTCTGTCTGTCTGTCTCTGTCTCTGTCTGTCTGTGTACCGTATTCATGGACTCGCCCTGAGTTGTGTGAGTTGGTGGGTAGGATATGGGTTATCCATGGCGTTTGGGCTAGGATCTCTGGGAATGAGGACCGAGTAATAGCAATCGACGAGAGAGCGAGAGTCCTCAGGCAGAGTGGCGTGTTGGAGGAAGAAGAGATTGCTAGGGAATCTAGTCAGAGCAAACAGGGGTTTGATTTAATACACTAAAGTAGCTACTAGCTAGACTTGGCTGAAGCTGTACATATCTGGTCCAGGTTAGCAGAATATGTTTGGGTATTTCTCTATCCCTCTATCTTCCCTTCTCTGTGGATCTCTGTCTATGTGTGTGTGTGTTGTTAGATTAGTGATTGAGCGTGAGCTAAGCCTACAGTGGACAGACACGCACTAACAAACCAACAGAGATGCCGGGTAGAGTGAGTAACACAGCCTCGGATTAACACACACATACGCAGTCACTCATCAAAAGGATTTTCTGTATCACCGAACTGTCTTTACATATTATAACACAGGCTCAGAGCTGACTGGATCTTTTTAATCAGTCATTATGAAACCAATCTCTACCTGTAGAAGCTTATGTGATGATGCAAATTGTTGCCGGCCATAATATTGACTCAAGTAATGGCCATACAGCCCAGCTGTCACGTTATAAAGCATTAAACACTCTAGTCTGCTGCCTGCATGCGTGTGTGTGCACACAGCCTATTCACACCAGTGGAGGCTGCTGAGGGGAGGACGGCTCCTAATAATGGCTGGAATGGAGTCAATGGAATGGTATCAAACACATGGTTTCCATCCATTACACTCCATTCCAGCTGCCCCCCCCCCCTGATTTACACTCCCAGGAATACAGCTGGTTCATATCAGCGAGCTACTTCCACTAGATTAGTGTGAAATCTACTGTACCTACAAACACATTCAGTGCTATTCAGTTACTGTAACATACATATACACACAGCAAAGCTCACAGATTGAGTTGACTAGATCAGTGTAGATTACGTAACACACAGGGGAGTTGTGTGTGTGTTAACGAGAGCAAGCTAGATCAATTATCTGCCCATTGGTTACATTGACACATTTGCACATGTGGACGCCAAGTCGGTAAACTGCTTTCCTAAGAGCTCTGACACGTCTGTGTGTGTGTGTGTCCTGTGCCTGCCATGTGCTGCGCAGTACGATGTGTTTGTCATCAGAACTCCAAAGATGGACAGTCTGTGTTGTGTGAGTGCGTCCATGAATCCACATAAGTCTACCGAATCTGTTACCTTTTCATCTGAACTATCTGTTGCGATCGGGAGAGGGGGCCATCAGTTATTGTTTATAGTTATTACTGCAGAGAGCGCGGTTTGGAGCGCACGCTTCAGACCTATTGTTTAATGTAAATGGTCAATGATCACGGCCCTACAGATCATCACAGGTCAATCATGCCATTGATATATGGTTAATATGTAATGAAATTACATGTACATATGAAGACAAACTTGAAAGGGTTAAATATGAAACGTCATTGTTTGCTGAACTGATCAATTCTGATATCAAACTGATGGGGATTATAGATATAATGAATAACCGATCACTGATTGAATCATTATTTCTCATGAATATGATGAATATTATGACTCAAGGATGATTCCTATTGACCTCTTAATGAACTGAATTGCTGAATCACCTAATTATGTTAATAATGAATGAATGATTGTTATGATTTGATTATGAATTTGATTGGATACATGTTATTTATTCGGATTTCCTTTGTTATGCAGCACAGACTACCCAGTAAATATACCACTTTATGGTTAAAGGATTTCCTGCCTCAGTCCATTCCTCTGTCACCTGACCCGTGACCACCCGTTCACCTTCACTGGCAGTCATCCTACCTGTCCAGCTACCCACACAGATTCCACTAATCTTTCAGGCATACAGAGGCCCATTATCAGCAACCATCACTCCTGTGTTCCAATGGCATGTTGTGTTAGCTAATCCAAGTTTATCATTTTAAAAGGCTAATTGATCATTCGAAAACCCTTTTGCAATTATGTTAGCACAGCTGAAAACTGTTGCTCTGATTAAAGAAGCAATAAAACTGGCCTTCTTTAGACTAGTTGAGTATCTGGAGCATCAGCATTTGTGGGTTCGATTACAGTCTCAAAATGGCCGGAAACAAAGACCTTTCTTCTGAAACTCGTCATTCTATTCTTGTTCTTGTTCTGATCTCTATTTCTCACGGTCTCTCTCGTTCTCTTTCATGTTTTTTTTTTATGTTTTCTTGTTTCTTTTCTTGTTTCTGGTTCTCTTTTTTGTTTTGTTTCTTGTTTTCTTCCTCATTCTCTCTGCTGGAACATTGTCAAAGAAAGTGTGCTTCCCAGGAGGGATGACTCCCTGACACACGGTCACACACACACGTCCTAACCCTCTGTCACTTCAGTGTTTAGCCGGATTATATGGAAATACAAGTGGTGATTCTCTCCACTCATACACAGGGGAGTGGGCAAGAGGAGAGCAGCTCAGTGTAGCTTAAATACCATAAACACTCTTCCATCATATGGTACAGTCTGTGGATATCCTGTCCTGTGTTACCCGCATTCACTATGTGTGTTTAGTGTATACACTGCAGGTCAGGGCATGTAGCAGTAACTCAGGTATGTTGAACTGCTGGAACCCAGCCCTACATTAGCCCAGCCCAGGGGTTGACCTGGTTTACTAGTACGTGTGTGTGAGTGCTCGTTGAGTGTAAAACCAAAGGTAAAGCTGCTGCAGGACCATAAATGTAATCAGAATTCCTTTGTCTTTGACATTTGCCTAAAGTCTGATAAGAGCAGGACTCTGGGTGTTTTCTATGGTGCCGTGCAGGACACACACACACACACACACACACACACACACACACACACACACACACACACACACACATAGAGCGAGAGAGAGTGGGGGGGGTTCTCCCTGAAGTGTGTGCTGATTTGCAGAGCGAATCAGTTTGGTTGGGTCTGAGATCTGGTCAAAACCGGTTCTACTCAAATCAACTCATCAACTTCACACTAAACTTGATTATTCTATTCAGATATACGCTTGGGGGCGTGGTTACAAACTCAGACCAGCAACCAACTGAATATTTCCCGTCCTTAAATTGTTATTTAATCATACCAGGCGAGTCTGTGGCATTGCTTGACTTGGACTGAAATAGGTTCCGATACTCATTTTGTGTGCCGGTACTGTTTATATTTAGGCACAGGAGCTCCATAGTACTTTTTCACTAATATTCTATAAGAGGAACACAAGCTCAAGCAGTAAAACATTTTAAAGTAGCGGTACTTAGCTCCGCTGAGCTCCTGTCCAAGTCGAGCATCAGTCTGGGGAGCTCTTTTCATTCACAATGCTAGCCAGGCTAAGAGGCAGCACAGCAGGCAGAACCGTTCAAAACAATCACCAGACAAACAGTAAGCTAGTAGACAGTGGAGTTAGAACAGGCGTGGGTGGGAAGTGGGAGCAGAGGAGAGGAAGACTAGTAGCCCAGAGGGGGATAAATACACGACAGGAATCAATGATTTATATATACACCCAACCAGAACAATCACCAGACAGACAGTCTCGGACATCAAAACATTTAAAAGTCCTATTTTCAGGTCTTTGTGGTAGCGCTGTAGCAGATGGAGGGAGCAGTGTTCTGAACTTAACTGCTAAATGGTTGATATATTGTTATACAGGTTGAGTAGGTATGCATCACATTTATTCTGTGCTGTGATTTGCAAGGCCATGGGTTGACAGAATGATGCAGTGAGCCTGTTCTCTCCAGTGTTTTAGGAGGCTGTGCTATAAATGACCAAGGATAGGCTAGTCTGTATCACGCTCAACACTGTGGAGGGTATAAACCCTGTCTGGCCCTGCAGTCCACAGACAACCCCTATACCCATAGTAGTCCATTAGCACTTCATGTAGATTGGAAAGAGTTGGGAAGTTCTGCTATACACTACATTTAACATTTACATTTAAGTCATTTAGCAGACGCTCTTATCCAGAGCGACTTACAAATTGGTGCATTCACCTTATGACCTCCAGTGGAACAGTAGTGCATCTAAATCTTTTCAGGGGGAGGGGGGGTGAGAGGGATTACTTTATCCTATCCTAGGTATTCCTTAAAGAGGTGGGGTTTCAGGTGTCTCCGGAAGGTGGTGATTGACTCCGCTGTCCTGGCGTCGTGAGGGAGGTCACTACAGTAAGCAAAATGGTAATATCTCCACCTTGCCCTCTGATCTGCTATGTGGATTTCTCAGTGTCAGATTCAAGTATGGATACTGTAGGTGGCTGGTGGGCTGGTTGTGTATGAACCAGAGGTGTGGTACCGCAACAGTGTTACTGTCAAGGCTGTGGGTAACTGGTGAAAGGAGGCAGGTGCATGAGAGCTGAGATGCGTGGACAAGGTATTTAATTCAGGAAAACACCAGTAAAAACATAATACTATGGTGCTGGAAAAATACCGATACCACGAAATAAACTGGCGTAACAACAAAACCCGGCAGTAATAATCACAGCCGTCAGTAACAGCCTGAACAATAAAACAAACACACACACAAACAGGGGGGAAACCAGAGGGTTGAATAATGAGCATTTAATGGGGGAATTGAAACCAGGTGTGTAAAAAAACAAATGGAAAATGAAAAGTGGATCAATGATGGCTAGAAGGCCGATGACGTCGACCGCCAAACGCTGCTCGAACAAGGAGAGGGACCGACTCCGGCGTGACAGTTACTTAACTCAGAGTACCTGTGATGTCGTAGATCGTAGTGATTAGGCTGTCGGGTAATGCTGTAGTAGAATGGCTGGCGGGGTCATGACGGGTCCACTGTGAGGTCAGTTCCTGTGAGCGACGGCTCGGGGGGTAGTTTTCAACGTCTTATCTCTTTACCAAATCTGTTTATTTGAATCCCACCAATCTCATTGTGACTTTCTCTCTCTCACACACTCACACACACACTCACACTCACACACACACACACACAAATGGTTAAGAATGCGTGTGCTGCAGTCTGATGTGGGTCAGAATGGATAGCCTATTCATCTTAGAGTGGTGTGTGAATATTAATTTTTATGGGAACAAAATAGATTTGAATGCAGAATGGTTGATGTATGATTTGATGTTAAAAGTCCTATCTGGGTTAGATCAGACAGTCTATAGGCTATAACCCACATAATACAAACGGGTCAAGACGGCCCCTCCTCTCATCCACTGACTCTCACCCTGTCTTTCTTTGCAACTCTCCATCCATCTCTACTTTTATTCAATCATCAGCTCATCCGGACACACATTTTGTTGTGTTACAAGTTGAGATAAAAATAGATTTAATTGTCTTTTTATTTTTTGTCAACGACCTACACAAAATACTCTGCTGGCGTGGAATCACCCTTCTACTGATAGGACAGATCCATGCTAGCTAGGGCTTATTAAATGGGTTTGACAATCTCAAGTAGCCTATGTCCGATCACCACTTGGTCATGAATTTCACACCAACTGAAGCCTCTTTTAGAAAGGTTTATCTCCAGACAATTACTTTGTTTCTGGCTTTTCTTCTGTTCTGATTTGTACGTTTTTATGACACTCCAGTACATCGATGCCAGTGTGTGTTGTCCCTCAGCTGAGGTCATACTGTGATTTCCTGTACTGAGACGTTGTTCTGGTGGGTGTGTGTGTGTGACTGTGGGGAAACACGCTAGGCTGAGCAGCTCTAGCCTACATAGAACACACAACACCACAACTAACAAATATATCTCGCCAGGCAGTGTGTCTGCCTCATCATGGGTTGTGTTGCAGTGTGTCTGCCTCATCATGGGTTGTTGTGTTGCAGTGTGTCTGCCTCATCATGGGTTGTTGTTACAGTGTGTCTGCCTCATCGTGGGTTGTGTTACAGTGCGTCTGCCTCATCATGGGTTGTTGTTACAGTGTGTCTGCCTCATCATGGGTTGTTGTGTTGCAGTGTGTCTGCCTCATCATGGGTTGTTGTGTTGCAGTGTGTCTGCCTCATCATGGGTTGTTGTGTTGCAGTGTGTCTGCCTCATCATGGGTTGTTGTGTTGCAGTGTGTCTGCCTGCCTCATCATGGGTTGTTGTGTTACAGTGTGTCTGCCTGCCTCATCATGGGTTGTTGTGTATCTGCCTGCCTCATCATGGGTTGTTGTGTTGCAGTGTGTCTGCCTGCCTCATCATGGGTTGTTGTGTTGCAGTGTCTGCCTGCCTCATCATGGGTTGGTGTTGCAGTGTGTCTGCCTGCCTCCTCATGGGTTGTTGTGTTGCAGTGTGTCTGCCTCATCATGGGTTGTTGTGTTGCAGTGTGTCTGCCTCATCATGGGTTGTTGTGTTGCAGTGTGTCTGCCTGCCTCATGGGTTGTTGTGTTAGTGTGTCTGCCTCATCATGGGTTGTTGTGTATCTGCCTGCCTCATCATGGGTTGGTGTTGCAGTGTGTCTGCCTGCCTCCTCATGGGTTGTTGTGTTGCAGTGTGTCTGCCTGCCTCATGGGTTGTTGTGTTAGTGTGTCTGCCTGCCTCATCATGGGTTGTTGTGTTGAAGTGTGTCTGCCTGCCTCATCATGGGTTGTTGTGTTAGTGTGTCTGCCTGCCTCATCATGGGTTGTTGTGTTGCAGTGTGTATGCCTGCCTCATGGGTTGTTGTGTTGCAGTGTGTCTGCCTCATCATGGGTTGTTGTGTTACAGTGTGTCTGCCTGCCTCATCATGGGTTGTTGTGCATCTGCCTGCCTCATCATGGGTTGTTGTGTATGCCTGCCTCATCATGGGTTGTTGTGTTGCAGTGTGTCTGCCTGCCTCATAATGGGTTGGTGTTGCAGTGTGTCTGCCTGCCTCCTCATGGGTTGTTGTGTTGCAGTGTGTCTGCCTGCCTCATGGGTTGTTGTGTTAGTGTGTCTGCCTGCCTCATCATGGGTTGTTGTGTTGAAGTGTGTCTGCCTGCCTCATCATGGGTTGTTGTGTTGCAGTGTGTATGCCTGCCTCATGGGTTGTTGTGTTGCAGTGTGTCTGCCTGCCTCATCATGGGTTGTTGTGTTGCAGTGTGTCTGCCTGCCTCATCATGGTTTGTTGTGTTGCAGTGTGTCTGCCTGCCTCATCATGGGTTGTTGTGTTGCAGTGTGAGATGCATTCTTTTTCAGGGAGAGGGCACATGCTGGTGTGTGTGTGCGCGTGTGTGTATCCGCCCATCTGCACAACACATGTGAAATTGTAGTCTGACTGGCTTTAATACCAGCCCGGTTGAGAGGATAAATACTTACCTGAGTTTAGCATTGACCCGGGGACAGTCAACACAACACATCCCATATGTACATTTGTGGCATATGGTTGTGTTATGTGGTGTCTGTGTCTGTTCTCTTTCTCAGACTGTACGTGTTTGGAATACTGACTGAGACTCCAAAAAAATGTTAGTTACCATACTTGAATCCCCCCCATCTTCCAGATTAGATGAGGTGGGCAGGATGTGGTGTGTACTGTGTCTGTGTGTGATAGATGGGACAGACAACATGTCAGTGCTTGCTGTTCCTCATCCCTCGGGCTTGTTGGGGGTCATGTAAGGGTCAGCTAATTCTCTGGCCATGCTGACTCGATAATGTGTGTGTGGGTGTAGGTTCTGACCCAGGCAGAATAGCCTGGTTACTGACTGGTGGGGCCATCTGTGTGCTGGGCCTGAGTGGTCCAGGATAGTGTTTGTCTGTGGTTGGAGACCTAGTTAACTGGCACTCAGAGAGAGTGAGAAATGAGCTGAGCTTACACCACAAGAGAGAGAGAGGGGTGGGGAATCTGAGGATGGAGAGAGGGGTGGGGAATCTGAGGATGGAGAGAGGGGTGGGGAATCTGAGGATGGAGAGAGGGGTGGGGAATCTGAGGATGGAGAGGAGAGAGAGAGAGAGCTGGGGGAGAGGGGAATCTGAGGATGGAGAGGAGAGAGGGGTGGGGAATCTGAGGATGGAGAGGAGAGAGGGGTGGGGAATCTGAGGATGGAGAGGAGGGGGGGAATCTGAGGATGGAGAGGAGAGAGGGGTGGGGAATCTGAGGATGGAGAGGGGTGGGGAATCTGAGGATGGAGAGGAGAGAGGGGTGGGGAATCTGAGGATGGAGAGGAGAGAGGGGTGGGGAATCTGAGGATGGAGAGGAGAGAGGGGTGGGGAATCTGAGGATGGAGAGGAGAGAGGGGTGGGGAATCTGAGGATGGAGAGAGAGAGAGAAAGAGGGAGAGAGAGGGGAATCTGAGGATGGAGAGAGAGAGAAAGAGGGAGAGAGAGGGGAATCTGAGGAGAGCGAGAGAGGGAGGGGTGGGGAATCTGAGGATGAAGAGGAGAGAGGGGTGGGGAATCTGAGGATGAAGAGGAGAGAGGGGTGGGGAATCTGAGGATGGAGAGGAGAGAGGGGTGGGGAATCTGAGGATGGAGAGAGCGAGAGAGAGACATGCTGTGTATGTGTGAATGAGTATGGTGTAATTGGAAGTGTGTGTGGTGCGACGTGTGAACCAGTAGGCTAAAGCTGCCGTTGCCTGCTTTATTAATTTCATCAGTTACTGTTGGACATGAGAAGGGGCCCTGACTCTGCCCTGTAAATTATAGATGAGGACAAGCTGGCTGCCAAGGTAACCATGTAGTTATATAGTCAGGTTAGACAGTCCAGTTGTACTGCAGGCATCTCAGGTTGGTTTATTACGTAATCATCCTCTGTCCCTGTAGTTAACAGTCAAAGACGTTTCTGCATCAGAGGCTGCGCCTGTAAACCCAGAGGCTACCAACTGCCCTAGCCACTCAGTAGAGCCATTCAAGTCTGCCAAGAGAAGAGACTTGGAGCTCTATTTCATGCGTCTTTTGTCCTCTCCTCCTATCCAGTTATTTTTCGGACGCACAGACTCACACCTGCACACAGGCGCACGGCTACGCAAGAATGTGCGCAGACACACACACACAGACAGTCCTAGAAATGGAGCTTGTGTTTACATTACAAGAGATGAGATTATGATGACAGTGTATTACCGTGTGATAAAACAATTACCACTCAATAAAATTATCAATATCTATCTTACTAACTATACGTTGCTATGAGATTCACCATGAACTTGGCTGAGCTCATACTGTCCTATCATACGTACATGAGTCATTTACTGTAGTGTAAATTAAATTGAAAACATTCTCTTTGAAGTGACATTCTCAATATCTTACATGTTTTCTCTCTCTCTGTGTGTGTGTGTGTGTGTGTGTGTCCAGGCGGAGCGCGGCAGCGATGGGAACAACATCCTCAGCCTCCCGGTACCGATGCGGCGGGGGGGCTCAGAGTCCAACCTGGTGTCTGACGGGGGCGTGGGCCTGGACTTCACTAAGGGCCGTCTGGCCATCGACAGCCTGCAGCAGAAGATACTCAAGGTGAGTGTGTGTGTTGCGCGCGCGCGCGTGTGTGAGAGAGAGCGCGAGAGCATTGGCCCATCTGTGTGTTAGTCTCTGTGTTGACTCGTTGACCTCCCCCAAGGTGACAGAGCAGATCAAGGTGGAACAGACAGCCAGGGACCAGAACGTGGCAGAGTACCTCAAACTGGTCAACAACGCTGACAAGCAGCAGGTGGCACGCATTCGCCAGGTCAGTCCAATTACATCCCACTTATTTCTCCTTTTATGTTGCTACATAACTGCATCTGCCAAGTGCGCTGAATGTTTACAAGCCTCTTTTTTAAAGAAAATGCAGCAATTCTAGCAGGATCTTTAATTTGACCCTTTGCCTCTCCTGTGGGTCTGCCAGGTGTTTGAGAAGAAGAACCAGAAGTCTGCCCACAGCATCGCCCAGCTGCAGAGGAAGCTGGAGCAGTACCACCGTCGTATGAAGGAGGAGGCCAACTGGGCCAAGCACCCGCCCAGGGATGCCCGGGGGGAGTGGGGCAAGGAGGGCCAAAAGGACGGCACCCTGCGGGACGTCAGCTCGGCCAGCGCGCGCAACCCGGCAATGGACAAGGTCAAGACCATCGGCCCCGGGGTCTCCCTCTCGCCCCCCTTCTTCTTCAACAAGTCGCGGGAGTTCGCCAACCTCATCCGCAACAAGTTCGGCAGCGCCGACAACATCGCCCACATGAAGAGCTCCATGGAGACGGGGGCGGGGCTCCAGGCGGAAGGCGGGGCCCGGGCGCTGAGCGGCAGCGCCACCACAATTGCCAAGGCCAAGTACCCCAGCGACGACGAATGTTCCATAGGGACCTCTGTGTCGGCAGACTCCAACGGGAACCCGGCGGGGGGGTCGGGGTTGGGGTCAGGAGGTGGGCCGGGGAGGTCGGACTCTCAGGGGAGGCTGGGGGAGGTGCTGGAGGAGGTCAGGGAGATTAGGGAGGCCCAGGCACAGCTGGCCGAGGACATGGAGTCACTGAAAAGACAGTTCAAGAGCGACTACAGCTTCATCACACAGACACTGCAGGAGGAGAGATATAGGTTGGTGCAGACACAATGGCATACACACACACACACACACGCACAAATCAATACAGCAAGCAAAAACACACCCTAATTTCTGGGTATAAAATAACCCAATCTTTCAGACACTTCTCCCCATGAGTCTTCCTCCATACAGACGCACCAACAACATCCTCCATGCAGACGCACCAACAACATCCTCCATGCAGACGCACCAACAACATCCTCCATGCAGACGCACCAACAACATCCTCCATGCAGACGCACCAACAACATCCTCCATGCAGACGCACCAACAACATCCTCCATGCAGACGCACCAACAACATCCTCCATGCAGACGCACCAACAACATCCTCCATGCAGACGCACCAACAACATTCTCCATGCAGACGCACCAACAACATCCTCCATGCAGACGCACCAACAACATCCTCCATGCAGACGCACCAACAACATCCTCCATGCAGACGCACCAACAACATCCTCCATGCAGACGCACCAACAACATCCTCCACCATCGTTCTAGCTGTTTCACTTTATGATTATCCAGGCCTGCTTCACTATTTCCCACCTTGAACCATAATCTTGTTTTTAATATTGTTCGCTGTTGATACTGTCAACTTAGGGCTGATGTATCAACACGCCTATGTAGAAAATGCTTCACACACCACAAACAGAGAACACACACACACATTGGTGAAGGAAGAGATGGACACACAGGTTTGCTTTGGAATTGAAGCTGTGCATTCAATATTAAGACTTGTCATTCTCTCTCCCCTTCTCTCTCTCTACCTAATAGGTTTGAGCGGTTAGAGGACCAGTTAAATGACCTGACAGAGTTGCACCAGCATGAGACCAGTAACCTGAAGCAGGAGCTTGCCAGCATCGAGGAGAAGGTGGCTTACCAGGCCTACGAGAGAGCTAGGGACATCCAGGTATGTACACACACACATCTACAAACATGCCCTCTACAAACATGCCCCTTACACATTTATCTAAGCTGGATATGGTCAGTAACTTTAAGCCTGAGTGTCAAATGTTAACTGAATGCGTGTGTTTTTCTGTGTTTACAGGAGGCTCTGGAGTCGTGTCAGACGCGTGTCTCTAAGCTGGAGCTCCAGCAGCAGCAGCAGCAGACGGTACAGGTGGAGAACACAGACGCCAAGGTGCTGCTGGGGAAATGCATCAACATCATGCTGGCCATCGTCACGGTGATCCTGGTGTGCGTTTCCACGGCGGCCAAGTTCACCGCGCCCCTCCTGCGGAGCCGCGTGCACCTGGCTTTCACCTGCATGGGTTTGTCCCTACTGGTGGTCATCTGGAAGAACTGGGAGCACCTGCAGTGTGCCCTGGAACGCATGCTCCTCCCACACTGAGCTAGACTCCTCCCATGTTAAGCTAGGCTCCACCCAGTCTGAGTTTGTCCCCCTCACAATGTGGGTTTGGCGCCTCCCACACTGAGTTTGGAACTTTGGAACTCTGTGATGTTGTCATAGCGATAGATTAAATGGGGCGGTGTTTACAATGTAGCCTTACACCTCAACACCCTCGTGTCTCTCCTCCTCTCTGTCTTTTGGAGTTTGGACAGAACTCCTTGAGGGAAATTGTTTCCAAACGATGCCAGTGTGCCACTACAGTACAAATTACAGAAAAGCAAGACATCTGGGACTGACCAATCAGATGGTGGCTACAGAGGAAGCAGGACCAGGCACATACAGTATTATTGCGGACACTGATCTTTGTGTGGTTGTCAATCTCAATAGGACATTGAACTGGACTATGCAGGTCATAAGCTTTTGTATAACCTTTAAGAAAAACAAGGGGTCCGCCGATTGGTTCCTCGTCTTTTGCGGAGTCGTACTTGCGTCACCTTTATTACACTAACACACTGAGAGTATTAAAAACTAATTCTCCCAGAAGACCTCTGGTTCTAATCCACACACACTCTCACTCCCATCCCCCATGATACACATTCATCCACACACACACTGAGAGGAATGTGACTTGTGTGTCTGTGTATGTACAGGGGGTGGGGGTGTTCTCCATGTGAGAGCGCTTTGTCTGTGTGTACCTGTACTGTCAAGTGATGAAATGTTTTATAACTGGAAAAAAAAGACAGGACAATTTTATTTTATTAATTGGTCTGTGTGTGTCTGTGTGTGTCTGTGTGTGTGCCTGTGTGTGCCTGTGCAGGGTGGTTCATTTTTTTACTAAGGAATGTGTACTAGTATACGGGTTTGTGGATAAATGGTGTCTTATGTACTTTATATAGTCTATTAACAGATGCAGTGGAACTGCCACGGGTCTAGTCTATAAGGGGTGAATTCACCCCAAGAGTTACGTGTTCTCTCTCCCAAAGGAAATACATAGACTGACCCTTTAGCCGCTAACATGCTAACTGCGAGTGATCTCATCTGGCAGTCTGATGGACCTGGGGGGGAAGTAACCTCAGACGTGATACACACAAACCTCATTTGTGATTCATCCTTTAATATTGATGATAATGTCATTTTCGTGAAATAGGAATTAAGCGCCGTTCAGAATGGGCTGAACAAAGGAATTGACTTATACCAAATGTTTCAGACAGATTTCAACACTACGTTTTATGCGTTTTCTCTGAAATGTTTAATATTTTTTGCCTTTTTACAATGAGAACCGAACAAAATGAACATTCTAAATGCCTTTGATGCTATCGTCTGATTGGACAGAGATGGGAGGGGTAGGTGGGAAGTGAGTGATGCAGCTCTGGCCCCACCCACTCTGTAAGATACTTATCACTGTGATGATTATGATGACGATAGTGGCCAGGCCTGATGCCTTTTCAATGCAGCTTCTGTGTTAAACCTGATATTTTCTGTGCTTTGGTCTCTGTCTCTTTAAAAAGCCAAATTTGGGTCTATGTGGCTGGCTGGCACCTTGTGTAATATGTCATGTCCTGAACCATTGATATTTACACTGTCCATTGCTTACTCAAGAGTTCTGGCTCTATCCCAATTCCTGAATCTATTCCCTGTGTCTGGAGAGAGAGCCATATCCCAGATTCACAGCCCAGGGCCTATAATTCCAGTGTCTAGATTCCGTTATGTTATCCCCTCGCAGTAGCATTGCACGCTGTTGGGTTTAATCCGGTTATGATTTTCCAAAACACTTTTAAAAATGAGAATAAAAATAAATTCTCTTTTTCTAGAAACATTGAGTCTTTTATCATAGAGCTCTTCTCATCGTATCCTCTGAAGATTCATCAGAGTATTTCTGCCCTGAACTGATCTCTTGATCCGGTCATCAATTATACTTTATCTACCAGAGATGATGATGCAGGGAGTGAGGGCTCTGCACAGAAGGTGACGTTATTAACCTTTTAATCTGTTTGTCAATATGTTCTGTGTAGATTCATGGCTGTGGGGAGATGTTTTAGGTTGGGGGTGCTGTCGACAGGGGTGGGGAAGTATTTTTCTGTGCTCGTACAGTGCTGTCGACAGGAGTAATAAATTACACATTTTAGATTACACACACACAGTGCATTCAAAGTATTCAGACCCTTTGACTTTTCCCACATTTTGTTACGTTACAGCCTTATTTTAAAATAGATTAAATTGTCAAATTTGTCTCAAGCTACACACAATACCCCATAATGACAAAGAGAAAATAGGTTTTCAAATGTATTCAAAATAAAAAAAACAAATCTTATTTACTTAAGTATTACAGACCCTTTCCTATGAGACTAGAAATGGAGCTCGGGTGCATCCTGTTTCCATTGATCATCCTTGAGATGTTTCTACAACTTCATTGGAGTCCACCTGTGGTAAATTCAATTGATTGGACATGATTTGGAAAGGCACACACCTGTCTATATAAGGTCCCACAGTTGACAGTGCATGTCAGATAAAAAAAAAATGTTTTAACCTTTATTTAACCAGGTAGGCAAGTTGAGAAAAAAAAAAAAAAAATCAAGCCATAAGGTCGAAGGAATTGTACGTAGAGCGCCGAGACAGAATTTTGGCGAGACACGGATCTGGGGAAGGGTATCAAAAAATGTCTGGAGCATTGAAGGTCCCCAAGAAGACAGTGGCCTCCATCGTTCTTAAATGGAAGAAGTTTGGAACAACCAAGACACTTCCTAGAACTGGCCGCTCGGCCAAACTGCGCTATCGGGGGAGAAGTGTCTTGGTCATGGAAGTGACCAAGAACCTGATGGTCACTCTGACAGAGCTCCAGAGTTCCTCTGTGAAGATGGCTGTCCTTCTGGAAGGTTCTCCCATCTCTGCAGCACTCCACCAATCAGGACTTTGTGGTAGAGTGACCAGATGGAAGCCACTCCTCAGTAAACTGCACATGACAGCCCACTTGGAGTTTGTCAGAAAGCACCTAAAGACTCTCAGACCACGAGAAACAAGATTATCTGGTCTGATGAAACCAAGATTGAACTCTGGCCTGAATACCAAGCGTCACGTCTGGAGGAAACCTGGCACCATCCCAGCATCATGCTGTAGGGATGTTTTTCAGAGGCAGGGACTGGGAGACTAGTCAGGATTGAGGGTAAAGATGAACAGAGCAA
Source organism: Oncorhynchus nerka (assembly GCF_034236695.1). Lineage (NCBI taxonomy): Eukaryota > Metazoa > Chordata > Actinopteri > Salmoniformes > Salmonidae > Oncorhynchus > Oncorhynchus nerka. The sequence goes on from NC_088418.1 coordinate 55,053,636, forward strand.
AGTACAGAGATCCTTCATGAAAACCTGCTAAGGACCTCAGACTGGGGTGACGGTTCACCTTCCAACAGGACAACGACCCTAAGCACACAGCCAAGACAACGCAGGTGTGGCTTCAGGATAAGTCTCTGAATGTCCTTGAGTGGCCCGGACTTGAACCCGATCGAACATCTCTGGAGAGACCTTACAATGGCTGTGCAGCGACGTTCCCTATCCAACCTGACCGAGCGTGAGAGGATCTGCAGAGTAGAATGGAAGAAACTCCCCAAATAGAGGTGTGCCAAGCTTGTAGCGTCATACCCAATAAGACATGGCTGTAATCTGCCAAAGGTCCTTCAGCAAAGTACTTAATAAAGAGTCTGACTACATTTTACATTTACATTTAAGTCATTTAGCAGACGCTCTTATCCAGAGCGACTTACATAAATGTGATATTTCAGTGTTTATTTTTTATAAATTTGCTAACATTTCTAAAAACCTTTGCTTTGGGTAGTGTGTGTGTGGATTGGGGGGGCAATTTAATCAATTTTAGAATAAGGCAGTAATGTAACAATGTGGAAAGTCAAGGGGTCTGAATACTTACCCTCAGCACTCCTCTCTATCTTATGAACCAAATAGCACTGTACACCATTTTGCAACAAACCACTAGTCTGCATGTTATTGTGAAGAAGCAGTGACCAGTGGCATTTGTTTAGCTTAAATCTAGTGACATTAATAATGTGAACATGTTTTGCATACAGTGAGGGTGTTCAAACGATCTTGGGCATCATTCATGTTTTATCCAATTCCCCCTGGGCAAACTTCATTATTTAGCTTGTACTCCAGTGCGTTTTGAAGTACCCTGTTTCTGCCAACTCCCATCAACTAGCTGGCAGCAGCTCCCAAGGTCTGGGAACTGGGAGCTTCATTAAAGGCCCAGTGCAGCCACAAATGAGATTTTTCTGTGTTTTAAATATTTCTACACTGAGGTTGGGATAAAACTGCAATGATAATGCACATTTAGTGTAAAAGCTGTTTGAAAAGACTGCCTGAAATTTCTGCCTGTTTTGGTGGGATGGAGTTTTGGCAATTGGTTAATAGAGCAATAAGAAATAGTTCCAAACCTCACTGCCAATTACAGCTAATTTGAAATTTTTACCTCTCCAATCGGACCACTCCCAGACAATCTTGGCAAAATGATTGCTTGAGAAACGGCTCTTTACCAAGAAGCTTTCTTTTTGACGATTGTTTTAAATTAAATAAAAATCAGTGAGGTAGTTGTTACACAAACGATTTGATATTGAGATAAATATAGCTGCATTGGCCCTTTAAACCATCTGCGCTGTGCCACTGCGGCTCAGTGTGTATGTGCTACCACTTAGTGGTGAGTCTACAGTAATGCAGCAGAATTATGGTGCAATTCAACAACACAACCCTAGGGGGATGTTAAACACTTTGATCGTCGCTGGATCCACAAGCTGTACCTTTCCCCACTTTAACTCAGACCAGCATAATTATACTCAACAAAAATATAAAGGCAACATGTAAAGTGTTGGTACCATGTTTAATGAGCTAAAATAAAATATCCCAGGTATTTACCGCACCAAAAGCTTATTTCTCAAGTTTTGTGCGCAAATTTGTTTACGACCCTGTTAGTGAGCATAGTCAGGTGTAGACGCAGACGCAGATTATAGTTTTTCTAATGAACCTCTGACTCCTCCAGTCGCTATGCGGTCGATACATAAAGTACATTATTTTTTGTTTGCTGAAATCCATACTTTTTAATGAAACGTTAATCAAATGCAACCTCATTGAGATTCAATTGGCACAGGGACATGCTGAGTTGACATGTTAGAGCAATTGCAATGAGGAAACAGTAGGTGGTTGTATTTGATTAACGTTTTATTAAAACGTATGGTTTCTTCAAACAAAGAAAGGCATGCAACAACAGAGGACAAACATCGGGTAAGGGTTTAAGAGTGTACATTTTTTAAGCATGGACTGCAGAGACTCCAAGGAGTCGGAGGTTAATTTTAATAACTCTAGTCTGCACTCAACTCCCTGGATGAGTTGATATAATTGGCTTGGTCAAAGAGAAATGCCGCGTTCAAAACAACTCGGAACTATTGAATCTCTGATTTCAGTGCTTTCACGAGAACTTGGAACTCAGAAAAAAACGAGCTCCGACAATGGAAAAAATAAAAGGCCACTCTAAATTATGCAATTTTGTCACACAACACACAGATGTCTCAAGTTTTAAAGTAACGTACAATTGGAATGCTGACTGAATGAATGGCCACCAGAGTTGTTTCCAGATAATTTAATGTTAATTTCGCTACCATAAACTGCCTCCAACGTCGTTTAAGAGAATTTGGCAGTACGTCCAACCCGCCTGACAACTACAGACAACATGTAACCACGCTGCGTTCAAAACAATTGGGAACTCGGGAATCTCTGACTTCAGTGCTTCCAAGACAATTTGGAACTCAGAAAAAAACGAGCTCAGACTAGGAAAAATCTTTTGAAAGCTCACCCAACTCGGAATTCGAGGTCGGGAACTCGGACCTCTTCCTCGAGTTCCGATTTTCCGACTTGAAGATCACTAACCTCGTGGTTTTTGTTCCCAGTTGTCTTGAAAGCACCATAAAACGTGGACATTAAACATTTGCACATGCTGAAAATTCATGAGCTCAAAAGTATTATAAGTCATTTGCATTTATCAGGGAGCTTTGAAATATTCTGAATTTGTAGATAGAGTCCGATTTCATTGACGAAATGTATACTTTTTTTTTTGCCCTTAAACGATTTATTTTATATCTCGGTGTATAACGGAAACAAACGTAATATTGGTAAAACGAAAGTTAGATGATACAAACCTCAATGATTTAATGATGGTTGAAATGATTTTCACCTGTGTACATTTGATCTATTAGAGGACTGCAATAATAGTGGTGAAAGGTAAGCATACATATATATTGTACAGGAAATTTTATGTCCAAATGAATGTACATGAATTGTTATTCTAACATTTTGTTCATGCCTGCCCTCTATGATCACTTTAGAAATGGTTCAAAATCGGGCAGCGTTGTCTAACATCTTTATTGCTTTGGGGAGGGTTCTGTGGTTTTTGATGGGCACAGGGGATGGTAGTGCTTTTTCCTCCGGGTTTACATTCGCCCGTTTGAAGGTTTTACTTCATATTTTCTTGCAACCTAGCAACATTTCCTCGCCTGCTTACATACGCCTCCCATATATCAATGTTTTTGGTACTTATATTTCTTGTTTTTTTACTTAACACGTTTTTTTTTAAACTGCATTGTTGGTTAAGGGCTTGTAGGTAATAATTTCACTTTAAGGTCAACTATACCTGTTGTATTCGGCGCATGTGACAAATAAAATGTGATTTGAAACTGTTGTGAAAATCCTATTTGAATAACGGCGCAAAAGCCCTGTGAATTTTAATATTTAATTCCATTCAGATAATTTAAAATCCAATTGTATTAATTTATTTGTCACGTACAAGTGTTTAGCAGATGGTTATTGCGGGTGTAGCGAAATGCTTTGAGTCTACTCTCGACAGTTAAAAAATAAGAACTTTTTTTATTTTATTATTTATTTTTTTACCCCTTTTCTCCCCAATTTCGTGGTATCCAATTATTAGTAATTACTATCTTGTCTCATCGCTACAACTCCCGTACGGGCTCGGGTGAGACGAAGGTCGAAAGCCATGCGTCCTCCGAAACACAACCCAACCAAGCCGCACTGCTTCTTAACACAGCGCGCATCCAACCCGGAAGCCAGCCGCACCAATGTGTCGGATGAAACATACTCTCGACAGTTTATTAGGTATAGAAAACATAGTAGCATGCCAGTCAGGCTGTATTTTACGTTTTGATACTCTGATGCTTTGTCTGTTGCGGATCATCATTCTCCCAAATCGTTTTATAATAATGTAACCACATCCTTCCAGCAGGCACAGTCATTCAGGAAAGCGTAGTACGTGCTCTACCTCTCTGATCCGAGTGGCTATTTCTCATGCACCTAAAACCCATAATGCTTAAATAGCCTATAGCCTAAATATTTGTAATTGAACTTTTTAAAATGCATGACCTTTTATGTGTGGCATAAACACATGTAATTTAATCTGACGAGGCTATTTCAAAAGTATCCTGTATGCTACCTGCGCACATGTGTCCCAAAATATAATTCCAGCATCCAAACTGTACAGATTATGGTGTTGAAAACGCAAACCATGATGTTGATGCACCCGAAGTGGCAACCTGGTCTCAGAGCATTTCGTATTATTCTTAACATAAATCCGAAACACTATTTCATGTGATACAGCATGTTACATTTCATATGGTATGTATTCATTTGTGGATGTCCTTCACCCATTTCGTATGATACATTACAAATGACAAGATGTACTATATTTGATGACCGGCTCGATTCGGGTCTTATGTAGCAAAATTTGAAATATATATTTTTTTACATTGGATAAAAGTAGAGACTCGGAGATAGTATATAATACACTACAGTTGAGGAACAATGGGAAAGTAATTATGCTTTGAAAGTTGATAAACTTGTAACCTCACGTTTGAGAAAATTGGCCCTGAATGTTTTTGTACCTACTAGAGAGCTCTTCTGAATGTCTACACCCATTCAGCATTGTTCACACCTTCTTAAGATTTAGCCCCAATCATCACTTTAAGGATTAACATGTGAGGCTATATACTTAACAACCGAAGATTTCAAGACTAAAGGTTTGTTTATTCTATGGGTGTGTTCTTAAATGTCATTTGGATTGCCAGAGTGTGCTCTGGGTGTTCGTAAACACAGAGCGTTGCCAGATTGTCTTACCAAAATTCAGAGCGTTTCTCTCTCGGAGCGTTCAGAGCGCTTACTCGACGCTCTGGCCGAGGAGTAGGGTTGATCCGAGCGTTCTGACCTAACAGCAGCAGTCAAGCACCCAAGCTAACTGGCTAATTTTGGCTAAATTTTGGCTATCTTGCTAACTACTAGAACAGCTCACTGACCATTTTACTCACCCGAGCAGAGCTGGTTAAGCTGTTTTATTGTTATCCAGAGCATTGGTGACTGCAGCTGTGCTGCTGGCAACAATTTAATTAATATTTTTTGACGTTTATTGACACCATATTCAATGGGTGAAGAGTGTTCATAAATTCATGTTATTATTCTGCGCTCTGACACACTCAGACGAGAGTGCTCTAAAATATGATTAGATAGCCAGAGCGAATTTACCAGCTACGCCTATCGACAGTTGTCGCAGTGACATCATAAACATTCTATTGAAATAGTTAGTTATTTGCATAGTGGAGTCTTTTGTTTAGACATGCAGCTAGCTAGCTAGCTGAACAATGAACCACAATCTCAACTCATAATGTTACTACTGTTGGTGTTTGATACTGGAGAGGGAATGCAAAACAACGACACTGGACAGAGTGGAATCAGGTGTATCAAAAAGGCAGTTTATTGGTCAAAGTTATCTTGTCCTGCCGTTTATCGTGCACGGACCTAAGGAATGTGACTCTTGTGAGGAGTCAGAATAGTTAGGCCGCTCAGCCAGAGTTTACAGCAGAATGTATACACAGAATAATGTAGGTGGAGTCTCGTCGTGTTGGTCTTCTGACTGGTCCTGAAGAGTTGGAGGCGGGCCTTGCTCTAGCCAGAGCGGGCCCCATTGGTGCACAGCAAAGTCCTTTGCTCTTGGCACCCGACCAGTAGGGAGGGGTAGAGTGTGTGTACAGTGCTCCATGAAATGTATGTGTGTCCAGGAAACGTGGATATTGGTAATGTCTGCTTTAGGCTCAGGTGTTTCCTGTCTTTGCAGGAGTGCATGCAGGGTTCAATGTCAGCGAGATAGCTTGGCACTTCTAAGCTCGTTATTGTTGCAGGCTGCTCTTTGTAGTTTACAGAGGAGTAATATTTGCGTGATGGCAGCTGTGTGTCCTTCGGATAATCTTGTTATTGCACACAGGCTCTAGACTTGGCTGAAGACACTGGGCCCAGAGTTATCTGAGGGCATCCGGTTTAACCAGAGCTTTGGTCTGCTAGTAACGCTTTATATTAGATTATTTATATAACACTACCCTGCATGAATCTGCAGGTAGCTAACCAACCAGGTTCAATGTTAGCTGGCTAACATTAGGCTATAACTAGCAATGCAAATGACTCAGAGATACTAATAATATTACTACACAGATCATACACGTAACGTTACCTAGCTAGCCAGCCAGCTAACATTAGCTTGTTAGCTAACAGTACACTTTATCTTGAAATGAAAACAACTTTCTGACTAAATTAGAAACAACCAAATACAGACATTTGAAGGAGATGTATCTTCTGCTTGGATAGTTTCATCTGTGCTAATGACTTAGTGTCTTTAATTCCAGTTTGTCTACAAATCTATAATTAATATGTTGGATTCGTGTCTCCATCTCAACCAAAAATCTAAGTTAAAGAATAGGACTAAATCAAACTTTTGCTATGAGAGATGGGTCTGATGGCCTTGAGATAGAAGCTGTTTTTCAGTCTCTCGGTCCCAGCTTTGCTATGAGAGATGGGTTTATCTACAGAGCAATTCAGTTGAGAAATTCCTGTTCACATATCAGTGTAACATAAATGTAAAGTGTGACCTAGGTTAATTATTCTGAATTGTTGAATGAATCCCACATATTCTCAACCATTTGAGACAGAAATCACTCTTATGGGATAGGCCTTTTCACACTGCCTCATCATTATTAGTTTCCCAATCTATAATTTTATTTTCTACAGCCAACTATGGAAGGTTTGTTTCAATCTGGTATTTAAAAATATATATTTTTTTACTAATCTCACTTCTGCAGAAAGTGTCTCACTGTGAGTAATAGGTTCCCAAATTGCCTCACAATTGACCATTTCTTTATTTCTCTCCTCTGAAATTGTATTATTGTGAAACAAACTTCCTCCTTTCTAGTAATTGTCAGGTGATTGGCAGAATGAGTCAGAAATGCTGTTGTCGTTTAGCTGTGAATGTCGTCTTGAGATAAATGCCAGAGTTGTTCTTATACTCTCACTGGAAGTTTTTAACATATTTATAAACTTTATATTCAAAGAGCAAATATGAAAATATGTGCTGACTATTACTTGTTTATACATACTGTACAAAAAAAAACGGAGCAATTCAGTGATCTCTAATTGTCTACATTTTTTCAAATATAGCTATTTACTCTATTGCAAAAGTGATATTTAATTGTGTTTGGTTGTCAACACAACCAAATATGAACATTTATTTAGGAGATGTATCTTCTGCTTGGATAGTTCCATCTGTGCCACTGACTTAGTCTGGCTTTAATTACAGTTTGTCTACAAATTAATAATTGATATGTTGGATTCACATCTCCCTCTTAAACAAAAATCGAAGTTCGTTTTTTTCTTATAGTGGAAATAACGTTGAAGATCTAACGTTGTTTCAAAGGTACAAATTCAACATATTTTATACAAAGTTCGACAATGTTGAAAATTGGTTACCATGATGACATAGTCCTGTGGTTGAAATTTCACCCTCAAAACAACAGTTTACATTGATGACCTTTTGCAAATCCAATGTATTTTAAACATAGATTCCATGTCACAATACGTTGAGAAATTACATTGAAACGTTGATTCAACCAGTTTGTGCCCAGTGGGTATGCTTTCCTTAATGGTTGTGGTGCGTTGGTATTGGATTTTTTTTTGCAAATATAATTATAGCATAAACATTTTGAAAATCAGATTTCCAACTAGCTGATCATTGTCTGCAGCCGGTTCTGATCGTAGTGTAGGTCTACTGAAGCAGGAAGGGAAAGTTAATTTGTCTGTGGTGGTCGGCGAACCCTCAACCTTCTAATCAAATCAAATCAAATTGTATTTGTCAAATACACATGGTTAGCAGATGTTAATGCGAGTGTAGCGAAATGCTTGTGCTTCTAGTTCCGACAATACAGTAATAACCAACAAGTAATCTAGCTAACAATTCCAAAACTACTACGTTATAGACGCAAGTGTAAGGGGATAAAGAATATGTACATAAAGATATATGAATGAGTGATGGTACAGAGCGGCATAGGCAAGATACAGTAGATGGTATTGAGTGCAGTATATACATATGAGATGAGTATGTAAACAAAGTGGCATAGTTAAAGTGGCTAGTGATACATGTATTACATAAGGATGCAGTAGATGATATAGAGTACAGTATATACATATACATATGAGATGAATAATGTAGGGTATGTAAACATTATATTAGGTAGCATTGTTTAAAGTGGCTAGTGATATATTTGACATAATTTCCCATCAATTCCCATTATTAAAGTGTCTGGAGTTGAGTCAGTATGTTGGCAGCAGCCACTCAATGTTAGTGGTGGCTGTTTAACAGTCTGATGGCCTTGAGATAGAAGCTGTTTTTCAGTCTCTCGGTCCCAGCTTTGATGCACCTGTACTGACCTCGCCTTCTGGATGATAGCGGGGTGAACAGGCAGTGGCTCGGGTGGTTGTTGTCCTTGATGATCTTTATGGCCTTCCACCTCTTTAAGGAATACCTAGGATAGGATAAAGTAATCCTTCCCCCCCCCCCCCCCTTAAAAGACCTAGATGCACTATTGTAAAGTGGCTGTTCCACTGGATGTCATAAGGTGAAAGCACCAATTTGTAAGTCGCTCTGGATAAGAGCGTCTGCTAAATGACTTAAATGTAAATGTAATGTAAATGTAACATCGGGTGGTGTAGGTGTCCTGGAGGGCAGGTAGTTGCCCCCGGTGATGCATTGTGCAGACCTCACTACCCTCTGGAGAGCCTTACGGTTGTGGGCGGAGCAGTTGCCGTACCAGGCGGTGATACAGCCCGACAGGATGCTCTCGATTGTGCATCTGTAGAAGTTTGTTAGTGCTTTTGGTGACAAGCCGAATTTCTTCAGCCTCCTGAGGTTGAAGAGGCGCTGCTGCGCCTTCTTCACGATGCTGTCTGTGTGGGTGGACCAATTCAGTTTGTCTGTGATGTGTACGCCGAGGAACTTAAAACTTACTACCCTCTCCACTACTGTTCCATCGATGTGGATAGGGGGGTGTTCCCTCTGCTGTTTCCTGAAGTCCACAATCATCTCCTTAGTTTTGTTGACGTTGAGTGTGAGCTTATTTTCCTGACACCACACTCCGAGGGCCCTCACCTCCTCCCTGTCGGCCGTCTCGTCGTTGTTGGTAATCAAGCCTACCACTGTTGTGTCGTCCGCAAACTTGATGATTGAGTTGGAGGCGTGCGTGGCCACACAGTCGTGGGTGAACAGGGAGTACAGGAGAGGGCTCAGAACGCACCCTTGTGGGGCCCCAGTGTTGAGGATCAGCGGGGTGGACATGTTGTTGCCTACCCTCACCACCTGGGGGCGGCCCATCAGGAAGTCCAGTACCCAGTTGCACAGGGCGGGGTCGAGGCCCAGGGTCTCGAGCTTGATGACGAGCTTGGAGGGCACTATGGTGTTAAATGCCGAGCTGTAGTCGATGAACAGCATTCTCACGTAGGTATTCTTCTTGTCCAGATGGGTTAGGGCAGTGTGCAGTGTGGTTGAGATTGCATCGTCTGTGGACCTATTTGGGCGGTAAGCAAATTGGAGTGGGTCTAGGGTGTCAGGTAGGGTGGAGGTGATATGGTCCTTGACTAGTCTCTCAAAGCACTTCATGATGACGGAAGTGAGTGCTACGGGGCGGTAGTCGTTTAGCTCAGTTACCTTAGCTTTCTTGGGAACAGGAACAATGGTGGCCCTCTTGAAGCATGTGGGAACAACAGACTGGGATAAGGATTGATTGAATATGTCCGTAAACACACCAGCCAGCTGGTCTGCGCATGCTCTGAGGGAGCGGCTGAGGATGCCGTCTGGGCCTGCAGCCTTGCGAGGGTTGACACGTTTAAATGTTTTCCTCACGTCGGCTGCAGTGAAGGAGAGTCCGCATGTTTTAGTTGCGGGCCGTGTCAGTGGCACTGTATTGTCCTCAAAGCGGGCAAAAAAGTTATTTAGTCTGCCTGGGAGCAAGACATCCTGGTCTGTGACGGAGCTAGTTTTCTTTTTGTAATCCGTGATTGACTGTAGACCCTGCCACATACCTCTTGTGTCTGAGCCATTGAATTGAGATTCTACTTTGTCTCTATACTGACGCTTAGCTTGTTTGATTGCCTTGCGGAGGGAATAGTTACACTGTTTGTATTCGGTCATGTTTCCGGTCACCTTGCCCTGATTAAAAGCAGTGGTTCGCGCTTTCAGTTTCACTCGAATGCTGCCATCAATCCACGGTTTCTGGTTTGGGAATGTTTTAATCGTTGCTATGGGAACGACATCTTCAACGCACGTTCTAATGAACTCGCTCACCGAATCAGCGTATTCGTCAATGTTGTTGTCTGACGCAATACGAAACCTATCCCAGTCCACGTGATGGAAGCAGTCTTGGAGTGTGGAATCAGATTGGTCGGACCAGCGTTGAACAGACCTCAGCGTGGGAGCTTCTTGTTTTAGTTTCTGTCTGTAGGCAGGGATCAACAAAATTGAGTCGTGGTCAGCTTTTCCGAAAGGAGAGCGGGGCAGGGCCTTATATGCGTCGCGGAAGTTAGAATAGCAATGATCCAAGGTTTTTCCAGCCCTGGTTGCGCAATCGATATGCTGATACAATTTAGGGAGTCTTGTTTTCAGATTAGCCTTGTTAAAATCCCCAGCTACAATGAATGCAGCCTCAGGATATATGGATTCCAGTTTGCAAAGAGTCAAATAAAGTTTGTTCAGAGCCATCAATGTGTCTGCTTGGGGGGGAATATATACGGCTGTGATTATAATCAAAGAGAATTCCCTTGGTAGATAATGCGGTCGACATTTGATTGTGAGGAATTCTAAATCAGGTGAACAGAAGGACTTGAGTTCCTGTATGTTGTTGTGGCCACACCACGTCACGTTAACCATGAATCATACGCCCCCGCCCCTCTTCCTCCCAGAAAGATGTTTGTTTCTGTCGGCGCGATGCGTTTGTTTCTGTCTGGCCCGTAGCCATCGACTGTGCCACTTCAGCATGTTGATATCCAGGTTTATAAACACAGGGTCGCTACAGTTATTGTTATTTGTGGACGTATATTCATTTTAGTTAATTCTATAAGGGGAGAGTGTGTTCACTTTTTCTGCAGTACAAGGGGGGGTCGTTTGAAAATATTAACATTGGGGAGGGGTGCATTTCTTTTATGGCACCTCAAGTTGTTTGTTGTCGGTGAGGAAGGAGATCTGTCTGTTCTCTGTCAAGGGGTACTGCAAACAAGGAGGTAAAGTTAAAGAGGGAGAGCGTTGCTGGGATGTTTAACTTTCCCACATTTGCTTTGGCAGAACACCTGAGATCAGGGGAACTTTTTGCACCTTTTTTTACTCAGGCAGAATCCAGGATAGCTGGCTGGGTATGAGTTTATCTAGATCTAAAGGTTGTCAGGAGATACACAATACCATATCCTCCTCATAGGACAACATACAACCATGTACTGTACATCCACAATAATGGAGTATGTTGTACTTTATTTGATAAAACTTTCAAAGCAACACTAGAAGCCTAGCATCGATTTTGTGAATGGAGGCCATGGCAAGATATTATGTTGTCCTTCTGGCTAACAAGAGTCTCATGACACACTGTTACATAACTGTAACATCTGTAATATAAACCTAACGTCTGTTCAGATTAATGCTGGAGCATCCACTATAAAAGGCCCTACAATTGGGAAGTGAAGAATGGTCAGACTTCGTTTGCTCTGCCAGAAAAACAACGATCTAGAGAGACTTCTGTGACTCTTCTAAGATACAAAGGTGCAGTAGGTTATATTAAACTAGATACAAATATTTCACAGTGTGAATGAAGTACATTCTTGGAATGGGAATTAGCAATGGGGATTGGTTGCTTTACCATTGGCATTTTCTTATGGCTTCACAGCGAGGGATCCAAACTGTGTACATTTTGAAGCCATGAGCCGCGGATTCAGTGAAGTTCAACGTCCCTCCACAGTGTCCTCTGTGACCGAGCCCATGTGCGTACTCACCACAGAGTGGGTGTGGTTCTGGAAGGACGAGTACGGCAAATGGATCCAGTACGCATCCATCGTAAGTGGTGTGAAGCACTCAAACAGGCTGATGTGTTACGAGGACAATAATAGAGACGGTAAACTGTTGTTCCCCTTGAATTTGAGTTTTTTTCTATAAATCACAGAAAGAGATGCACAGATTGTCGTCCATCACCAGTGAAGACCTTGAGAAAAGGTTCCAGGAGGATCACAGTGCTGTGGTGAAGTTCACTGCAGGCCAGCAGTCTTATGAGCTGAGTTTCAGAGGTAACACACATCAACACTCTTGCACAAAATATATTTAATTTACAACAGACATGGTTCAAATAGTTATTCTCATAATTACAGACATGACGCAAAAAAACAAAAGATACGGTACTGTAAGGATGGTCAGGCGTCGTCCTGTGTTTGTTTCAACTGCAGACAGCAGGTAATGTACGGATGAGGATGAACTAAGAGGATGGTCACCATGTTCTGTATTTAACCTAATAAACACTCACAATTGCATAATCAATATTTGGATAATAAGTGGAGGAATAAATATAGGTATTCAATTGAGCAACTTATTTTCTTAGTGTTGAATGTCATGTTCTCTTTTATATTTATCCTCAGGACAAATAGAACATACAATTCCTCTCAGAATTTCAGAGATGTTCCTGGATTTTGGGACAAGTCTGCCATACCTGACATTGGATATAAGGTCACTTGTTTACATGTGGTTATTCTGCTTAGGCTTACAGGAAGGTTAGTGTTCAACTTTTTGTTTTAGCAGTGACAACTATTTTGTTTTTCCCCTCCTGCAGACAGTCACTCTTCTGAGTTCTGACAGGGACTATCAGAAGGTCCAGAGACTTTTCAACAAGACCATGAGAGGCTTCCAGATCACCAGCATCGAGATGGTCCAAAACAGGGACCTCTGGGAAGTCTTCCAGTGGTATGTTTACATCAACTCTCACACACAATCCTAGCATGTTACTTCCAAAACACTATGTAAACTCTCACACACAATCCTAGCATGTTACTTCCAAAACACTATGTAAACTCTCACACACAATCCTAGCATCTTACTTCCAAAACACTATGTAAACTCTCACACACAATCCTAGCATGTTACTTCCAAAACACTATGTAAACTCTCACACACAATCCTAGCATGTTACTTCCAAAACACTATGTAAACTCTCACACACAATCCTAGCATGTTACTTCCAAAATGCTAAGTAAACTCTCACACACAATCCTAGCATGTTACTTCCAAAATGCTAAGTAAACTCTCACACACAATCCTAGCATGTTACTTCCAAAATGCTAAGTAAACTCTCACACACAATCCTAGCATGTTACTTCCAAAATGCTAAGTAAACTCTCACACACAATCCTAGCATGTTACTTCCAAAATGCTAAGTAAACTCTCACACACAATCCTAGCATGTTACTTCCAAAATGCTATGTGAACCCTGGCTTGAACAAGATTATGGGGAAGCAGCTAATGTTTTTACCCCTGTTTTTTAGGAAAAGAGATTTGATGAAGAAAAACAATGGGGGTAGAAACAGCAAGGAGCTACATCTCTTCCACGGAACGGACCCAAAACACGTAGAGGCCATTTGCAGAGATAACTTCGACTGGAGGCTGTGTGGAACCAATGGAACTACGTATGGCGAAGGTACCTCATGTTAACCAACTGTCAGAAATGTAGTCAGATTTTAGAAGCAGTCATGATCTCATGATAGTCAGTCATTTTGTTTTACTGATGATCGTCTCTGTTTGTTTAAGGGAGTTACTTTGCCAGGGATGCCAAGTACTCACACAGCTTCACCAGCCACTCAGGAGTGAGGTCCATGTTTGTTTGTTGGGTGCTTGTTGGTGACTACACACAAGGGAAGTCGGACCTCCGTCGCCCCCCTCCAAAAGGCGAGGGAAATCCCACTTTCTATGACAGCTGTGTGGACAATGTCCTGAACCCATCCATATATGTGGTGTTTGAAAAGCACCAGGTGTACCCCGAGTTCCTCATCAGATATGATGATGGCGTCATGCACTTGTCCTCTTCGGCTCCAGCTCCACCAAAAACTGTCTCTATCCAATCCACTTACATAGTCCAATACCCAGCATCCAACCAGATTCAAGCAGCAGCTTCTGTTACGCTGCAAAACTCTCGAGTTCCATCCACTTCCACTTTGAGTCCATCTCAAGCAGCCACCACTTTCTCTAATCCAACCAATTCTCTTCCCCCGTCACGTCTCCCAAAACCTGCCCGAACCAAATTGGGATTCAGTCAATCTGCAGTCATCATGAAGCCAGCCCCAAGTTCTCAATTGGTGGATACCACCCTAGGCCAAGCTAATTGGTCTTACACTCCCTCATTCAGCAAACTCCCTCATAAACTCATTACCCAAGCCAGCGCCCCCCTCGTACACCCACTACCCCACCCAGCACCCCCTCTTGTACACCCACTACCCCAGCCAGTATCCCCTCTTGTACACTCCCTACCCCATCCAGTACCCCCTCTTACATACTACCTACCCCAGCCAGTACCCTATCTTATACACGCGTTACCCCAGCCAGTACCCCCAGTACCCTCTCGTACAACCAGTAACCCCTCTCGTACAACCACTACCCCAGCTAGTACCCCCTCTCGTACACTCACTACCCCCTCTCGTACACCCACTACCCCAGCCAGTACCCCCTCTCGTACAACTACTACCCCAGCTAGTACCCCCTCTCGTACACCCACAACCCCAGCCAGTACCCCCTCTCGTACACCCGCAACCCCAGCCAGTACCCCCTCTCGTACACCCAGTACCCCCTCTCGTACACCCACAACCCCAGCCAGTACCCCCTCTCGTACACCCAGTACCCCCTCTCGTACATCCACAACCCCAGCCAGTACCCCCTTTCGTACACCCAGTACCCCCTCTCGTACACCCACAACCCCAGCCAGTACCCCCTTTCGTACACCCAGTACCCCCTCTCGTACACCCACAACCCCAGCCAGTACCCCCTTTCGTACACCCAGTACCCCCTCTCATACACCCACAACCCCAGCCAGTACCCCTTTCGTACACCCAGTACCCCTCTCATACACCCACAACCCCAGCCAGTACCCCGTTTTATGCACCCACTAGGCCACCCAGCATCCCCTCTCGCACACTTACTCCTTCAGCCAGTGCCCCCTCTCGCACACTTACTCCCTCAGCCAGTGCCCCCTCTCACACACTCATTACCCCTGGCACTGCCCACACTCGCTCAAGCAACCCCTTTCGCACACTCACTACCCCTGCCAGCCTCCCTTCTCGCACACTTTCCCGTTCAACTGACACATCCTCTCAGGCTCACACTCTCTCTGCCAGTATTACCTCTCACCCACTATCCCCTTCATCCTCATTGAGCACACCTTACCACACACTTTCTCACTCATCATACACCCACACTTACACAGACTCCTCCACACTCTCAGGGTTTCACCACTCCACATCGAGCACTACTTCTGACACATCTACTACTATCACATCATCTAGAGTGCAGGAGTTAATTAAACAATTTGGTGGTCAAAGTTCAACCTGTTGAAAATGTGTAATGTTTCTGAATAATTGCAGTTTCATGTCAAATATGCATAGTTGGTGTGTTAAACCCTTGCAACAAACAAGAATGATGTTCAACACAGCAGGTTGGTGGCACCTTGGGGAGAACGGTCTCGTGTGAATGACAGGAGCAGAATAGGTGGAATGGTATCAAACAGTTTCCAGGTGTTTGATGCCATTCCATTATTATGAGCCATTCTCCCCTCAGCAGCCTCCTGTGATGTTCAACTAGTACAAAGGAATATGATGAGCATGTTTCCTTTACTCTGGGACTTCTGTTCTGCTGACACATTTTGTAAAGTAGTTGGATTTCTGTGTATTGATAGAGGAAAATATAGTTTAGATAATCAATTATGTATACATTAATGATTAGAACCATTCATGCTAATACTTGTTATGATTTGAAAAGTATGGGTTCTTAATTGTACTGTTACTGAAAATGTAAGCAGAAATGAGTTGTGTCTGTGTCTACTGGGAAGGTTAGGGAGGGATGCTGTGGCTTTTCAGAAAGATAAGAAATGCCTGGGGAAATGTTCCATTCCTAAAACAATGGGTTCTTGTGAGAATCAGAGAGAGGGTGTAACTGATGACGTCATTTTATGTCTTCTTTAGATTTAAAATGTAATGTTCTTTGTATTTTGGGTCAGTACTCATCAAGAATAAATGCTGAACTTGTTAAGACTGGTCTCGCGCTAATTCATGCAAATGATAAACTTACAACTTATCATGAATTAGAAATGAGTGTGAATTTAATTGGATTTGGCAATTAAACATAAAGGAATTCAGAATTCCTCTATCAGTATTCAACTAAAACGGCCAATAGAAAGTCATTGACTGGATGTTTGTTTGACTAGTGGTGTGGAGTAATGCAGAATAAGTAGGATGCAGTTCAGCAACATCACCCCTAGGGGGAAGAAAACACATTTAAAAATGAGGAAAAAAAACAAATGTTGTATGCAGTTGTGAATTCAGAAACTACACACACAGCCCAATTCTGATTATTTTGTCAACACATGATATATGCCATTTATCAAACTCTTATCCAAAGTGATTTACAGACATGCGTGCATTCACTTTACGTATGGGTGGTCCAGGGAATAGAAACCACTACCCTGGCATTACATGCGCCATGCTCTACCAACACCTAAAAAGGACAATTTCATAAATACAATTTATTTATACATAAGAAAAAATGTACTACCAAGACTTATAGATTATCTAGTGATGCCATAGATTTACTTTTTGCTTTCATTTTAGTAAACTGTGATCTTCTTGTCCTTGATGGAGGTGCGTGTGTTATGGAGGTCGTAGAGCCAACCCAGGGTGGTGGAGGAGATACATAAGTCATCAGACCTGACTGAAACAATGGATGTGTCACGGAGTTCAGGGAGCCAAACTGTGCAGAAGCATGTGTCAAGGTAGGTCTGGGGGTTCTCTGTCCTGTTGGGCAAGGAGATCTGAACCTTGCATTGTTGGGCAGCACAGGGGTGGCTGGTGAGCGTAGCATGACTGGAATAGATGTCCAGTGCATGTTGTGGTGGCTCTGGTTCTGGACAAAGTTAGGTGGTGGAACATAGGTCCCAGGCCTGGACCCTTCCCTGTACTGAATAAGGTACTCTGGGTAAACCTGATGCTTCCCGACCACCACAAATACAGAGGGGTTGTAGATATCATCCACACAGCTGTCATAGGAGATGGTGTGACTTCCATCTTTTGAAGGGGGGCAGAGGTAGCTGGAGTGTCCTTGCGTGTAATTTCCCACCAGCACACGACAAACAAACATGGACCTGACTCCTGACTGGCTGGTGTAGTTGTGGGAGAACTTGGCATCCTTAGAGAAGTAGCTTCCTGGAAAGAGATGGGTTAGAATTAGAACAATCACAGTGAGTGTGACATTAAAAAGACATTTGTTTTGTCAACTTTTCCACTGTATTTCCACAATGTGACGTGAAAGAGAATAGCAAAAAAATATGCCATTTCCACGTAACATAATAAATCGTTATATAAACTTAAATCTATTAGATATCACATGAAATACAGAACTCACCTTGCCCATAGGGCATTCCTTGTGTTCCACCCATCCTCCAGTCTATGTTCTGCAGGCATATAGCGTCCACGTGTTTAGAGTCTGTTCCATGGAAGAGCTGCTTCTCATTCCCTTTCCCTGCATTTGCCTTTCTCATCACATCTCCTTGCCTTGGGAGAGGAACAACAGATTAATTTGTCAAGTATCGTCATTGGCAGGCTACCTCATAGCATTTGCAAGTGTTTGCTGCTAGAATCTAAGTACCAGTTACCTTTAACATGTTACATCTGTTCGCATATGTTATGACTGCTTTGATTAACGCAAACAATATGAACATATTTCTTGGGTAGATTACATTTCTTTTGGCATGAGGATTTGTGATTCTTACCACGAAAAGACCTCCCACAGGATCCGATTCTGCACCCTCTCAATAGTCTTCACACTGAAGCCAGTCATAGTTTGGTGGAAAAGATCCAGAATATTCTTGTGCTCAGCTGAGGAACTCTGCAGAGCAACCCTCTAGAGGGAATGCATTTGAAAAGAACATCCTTTTACCAATGTAATAGGTACCAATCTAATAATGCACTGCCTTCTGACCAGATGCAAGATCTTACGAGTTAAAAAGTGATTATGAACCTTGAATCCAGTTTCAGGTACTGAAGATTTATCCCAGTGACTGGGTAAAGCTTTGGATTTCAGCAGGCAGTCAGAGTCTTTTTTGCTGACAATGATTAGAGAAAGTTAGACAGCATTATAATAAAATACAATCAGTATAATCTTATCTACCTGGCAGCTCTCTCTCCTAATTTATATCCAATAGCAAATTGATCCAGAGGACCGAGGTTAGTGTAGTCTCCTCTACAAGGTCTCTTACCAAAGTGTGTTACTAGCATCATTAGTATGCCCGATTGCCTGGATGTTGCGGTAGGTGGACAACATGGATGCCACCAGTTCATTAGGTACTCCCCTCTGCTGTAGGGTGTTGAGCGGGTGGGGCTCGTAGAAGTCGTGAGACCTGTCACAGTCCACGTCTGCAGCACAGGTTCCTGTAATGTAGCGCTCACAGACGTGCAGTCTTCTGCAGCTCCCTTTGTCAGGACAGTAACCGTACTCTCCACTACCTTTGTTGTATGTGAAGCAAACCTGGAGACAAACACAGACCACTCCTGATGAGGGCTTGATGAGGACATTGGATAAGTGCAAACTCTGTTTAAGTGCATCAGTCCCAATTCAAGTACATCAGTTTTACAGATATCCCAATTCAAATAAATAATTTTTAAAGACATCTGCACGCTCAGTTTAGTACACATACTTGGATGATAGCCTCATGTCTGTGAATTCATCAGTAGTCCTTTTGGACGTGGGGAAATAAACATTGAATATACAATGCCTATAAGACAGGTGTGTGCCTTTCCAAATCATGTCCAATCAATCGAATTTACCACAGGAGGACTCCAATCAAGTTGTAGAAACATCTCAAGGATGATCAATGGAAACAGGATGCACCTGAGCTTAATTTGGAGTCTCATAGCAAAGGGTCTGAATACGTATATAAAAAAGGTATTTCTGCTTTTTCTTTTTAATACATTTGTAAAAATGTCTAAAAAACTGTTTTTTCTTCGTCATTATGGGGTATTGTGTGTAGATTATTGAGGATAAAAAAAAAATTATATATATATATTTTAGAATAAGGCTGTGACGCAACAAAATGTGGAAAAAGTCACGAGGTCTGAATCCTTCCCGAATGCCTATGACGCACATACTGGGGGTAAAAGGGCGTTGTCATTCTGCAGCAGTAATGTACACAGCTCCTTCCTGTCCAGTTCCTCCAGGTAATGCTCTTTCAGGACTCTGATGTTGTGCTCTGACGTTAGCTCATGGCAGAGACGGCATCCTTGTCTGGAATTCGCAAGAACGAGAGGCAATTTCTTATGAAGCTTTTTAAAACATATATTAGGTTTTCCTTAAATGTCAAATCTACAAACTTACCACGAACCTGTAGCAATTGACATGTATACTGTAGTGCATTACCTGTCACATTCTGTAAGACCACATGGAATTTAGAACATTTCAGAAATAATAGTAGAATGAATAGAAGTAATATGACGGGTAAATGGCTTCCGGAGTAAAAACAAACAGTAAAGTAAAGAAAGTTTACCTCTCATTGGATGGACATGTTCCATACAGATAGAACTTACACAGGTGTAAATTGCTGCAGCCACTACATCCATTAGCTCTGCATAACCTCATCTTCGTCTTGGCAACTATCAGTTTGTTTCCCTCCGAGACAGCCCTGGTAAACATCTCCTGATTCCCTAAAACACTTTCCAGGTCATCTTCCATCGTGCTAATGTTGGCACGCAATTCTCCCAGCTCAAAGGACCCATTATGGGCACAGAGGACCTTGTAGATCAGAGCTGTTGTATCCATGTCGGTCACCGTAGGACGCCTGACTGTTGGCCCTCGCAAAACTGTACATATACTGTCAAATCTGAAGTAGAACGTTGCTCTCCGTTAACTACAAAACAGGTGACCAGCATGCGACAAAACCATTTCTGACTAAATGAAACTTACAGTATATGTAACACCTCCCCTATTATGAAGGTAGCCAAGTATAACAAACAGGCAATGGAACACACCCTTTTAAATACGGCACATTGAACTCTCCCCGAGTGGTATGTGGAACCTTCATTTACATCACAATAGGCCTGCTAGACACACAGTAGCAACAGTAGTGATTAATTGATTCAGTTTAATCTCAAATAAAGAGGATTTTTGTTCCCCAGAAAATTAAGTTTCTGACATGAGGGTGTTTCCAAAACTCTTAGAAAAGAGTAGGCTTGTCCAAAAAACATCGACAATCAATGATTTTCTGAGTTTTATTCAGTTTAAAACACGACATCAAACTGGTTTCATTTACAAAATGTATGGACTGTGTCAGCAGACCTGTGTAAAGGAAACATGCTCACCAAATTCATATGTGCAAAATTACAAATGTCTGGTTTGTTGTTAACAGCTTTACTGTTATTTAGCCCTTACAGGTAAAGATACACAGCTATACTACATTTTTGATACGCAAATAAAGTGATCATTCATCATTTTAATACATTTTCTTTCTAATTTCTTTTATTTTTTAAATGTTTGCCATCAAAACATTCTACTTACTGCTCCATCCTGACAAAGGCAAATTATTGCAGAAGGCATTTGTTTGTTTCTTTGGTGTCCCTCCTTTGAGCTGTTGGAACACTGTACAGTGACTCAGGAGGAGATCTAGTAGTGCTTGTTGTGGTAGATAGTGGACGATAGAAGGCACCTGTCGAGGGAGAGAACACCCGAGATAGGTTGCTTGCTGAGGGGGAGAGTGTGCTTGGAGAATTGCTTGACGTGGAGGGGGAAGTGTGTGAGAGAGTTTGTGTGTAAGTTGGGGAGTATGATGAGTGAGAAAGTGTGTGATAAGGTGTGCTCAATGAGGATGAAGGGGATAGTGAGTGAGAGGTACTGCTGGCAGGGAGTGTGTGAGTAGTGGTTGTTGAGCGGGTGTGAGCCAGAGATAGGGGGCCAGTTAAAGGGGAAAGTGCAGGAGACAGGGTGCTGGCTGAGAGAGTGAGTGTAGGAGAAGGGGTGGGGGGTTGGAGAGCCAGTCTACGAGAGGCTGTGCTGGCTGGGGTCGTGAGTGTAGGAGAGGGGTACTGGCTGGGGTAGTGAATGTATAAGAGGTGGTTCTGGCTGGGGTAGTGAATGTATAAGAGGGGGTGCTGGCTGGGGTAGTGAGTGTAGGAGAGGGGATACTGGCTGGGGTAGTGAATGTACAAGAGGGGGTGCTGGCTGGGGTAGTGAGTGTATAAGAGGGGTACTGGCTGGGGTAGTGAGTGTATGAGAGGTTGTATTGGCTGGGGTAGAGAGTGTGTGAAAGGGGGTACTGGCTGGGGTAGTGAGCGCACGAGAGGGTGTACTGGCTGGGGTAGTGAATGTACAAGAGGGGGTGCTGGCTGGGGTAGTGAGCGTACGAGAGGGTGTACTGGCTGGGGTAGTGAGTGTGTGAGAGGGGTACTGGCTGGGTTAGTGAGCGTACGAGAGGGGGTATTGGCTGGGGTAGTGAGTGTGTGAGAGGGGGAACTGGCTGGGGTAGTGAGTGTACGAGAGGGTGTACTGGCTGGGGTAGTGAGTGTGTGAGAGGGGGTACTGGCTGGGTTAGTGAGCGTACGAGAGTGGGTATTGGCTGGGGTAGTGAGAGTACGAGAGGGGGTGCTGGCTGGGGTAGTGAGTGTGTGAGAGGGGATACTGGCTGGGGTAGTGAGCGTACGAAAGGGGGTACTGGCTGGGGTAGTGAGTGTGTGAGAGGGGATACTGGCTGGGGTAGTGAGCGTACGAAAGGGGGTACTGGCTGGGGTAGTGAGTGTGTGAGAGGGGATACTGGCTGGGGTAGTGAACGTACGAAAGGGGGTACTGGCTGGGGTAGTGAGTGTGTGAGTGAGGTTTGCAAATGAGGGAGTGAAATCTGGGCCTAGGGTGGTATCCACCAATTGAGAACTTAGGGCTGGCTTTAAGAGGACTGGAGATGTTAATGGGGTTTGGTCAGGTTTTGGGAGAAACCGCGAGGCGGGAAGAGAACAGGTTGGATTAGAGGAAGTTGTGGCTGCAGTTTTAGATGGACTCAAAGTGGATGGAACTCTCTTCGATGTGGTAGCAGCAGCTGTGGCTTGAATCCGGTTGGATTTTGGGGTTAAGGAAGTGGATTGGATAGAGACAGTCTTGAGTGGAGCTGGAGCCGAAGAGGTCCAGTGCATGACGCCATCATCATATTTGATGAGGAACTCGGGGTACACCTGGTGCTTTTCAAAAACCACATATATGGATGGGTTCAGGACATTGTCCACACAGCTGTCATAGAGAGTGGGGCTTCCCTCACCTTTTGGAGGGGGACGACGGAGCGCCGAATTACCCCGTGTGTAGTCACCAACAAGCACCTGACAAGCAAACATGGACCTCACTCCTGAGTGGCTGGTGAAGCTGTGTGAGTACTTGGCATCCCTGGCAAAGTAACTCCCTTAAACAAACAGAGACGATCATCAGTAAAACAAAATGACTGACTATCATGAGATCATGACTGCTTCTAAAATCTGACTACATTTCTGACAGTTGGTTAACATGAGGTACCTTCGCCATACACAGTTCCATTGGTTCCACACAGCCTCCAGTCGAAGTTATCTCTGCAAATGGCATCTACGTGTTTTGGGTCCGTTCCGTGGAAGAGATGTAGCTCCTTGCTGTTTCTACCCCCGTTGTTTTTCTTCATCAAATCTCTTTTCCTGAGAAAGAGGTAATGACCATTAGCTGCTGTTAAGAATACTATTTTTGGATGGTTATTCCCTATTGGAATTTGGCCTCCAGGTACCATATGTAAAGCCAGAGGTCACCGTAAAGCAGCTCTCAGTAACTGGTATCTGGGCCCCTAAGACATAAAATGGTCTATGGTTGTCTTTAAGCGATTAAGACGTTTTAAATGTATAGTCTATTCAACCCCAAGGTGTCCGCCTTGATTTAATGCTTTGGCAGTGAAAAAAGATAGGCAAGATTATTTAGGTCAGCCCTCCCCTGGGAGGGGAGGGGGTGAGATTTGTTGAAGACCTCTTACATGAACATGTATGTCTATGTCTCTCTTGTCTAATAAACCTTTAAATATAGGAGATGTTCACCTCATATTTTGTGTCTAGCATTTCTACACACCCTGACCATTTCTACACCCCCTGACCATTTCTACACACCCATTTCTACACACCCTGACCATTTCTACACACCCATTTCTACACACCCTGACCATTTCTACACACCCTGGTTTTCAATTCCTGCTTCCCCATAATCTTGTTCAAGCAAGGGTTTACATAGTATTTTGGAAGTAACATGCTAGGATTGTGTGTGAGAGTTGATGTAAACATACCACTGGAAGACTTCCCAGAGGTCCCTGTTTTGGACCCTCTCGATGCTGGTGATTTGGAAGCCCCTCATGGTGTTGTTGAAAAGTCTCTGGACCTTCTGATAGTCCCTGTCAAAACTCAGAAGAGTGACTGTCTGCAGGAGGGGGAAAACAAAATGGTTGTCACAGCTGAAACCAAATGAGAGGAAATGTTAGACTTCCCTGCAAGTCAAAGCAGTAGAATCCCATGTAAACAAGTGACCTTGTATCCAATGTCAGGTATCGCAGACTTGTCCCAAGATCCAGGAACAGCTCTGAAATTCTGAGAGGGGTTGCGTGCTCCATTTCTCCTGAAATGACATATGAAAAATAATCTATTAGGTCAATATGGAAATGGTGTAATAAAAAGAAAAATGGATTCATAACATATACTCATTCTCAGTCCATTCCCATTCATATATTACCTGCTTCTTGCAGCTTGTGCGTCCACAGTTGAAACAAAGACTGGACGTCGTCTGACCATCCTTGTAGTACCAAATCTTTCGTTAAATTGAGTCATGTCTGTAATTACAATAATAACTATTTGAACCAGCATCCTTACAGTTACCGTTCGACATCTCTAACATCTAGGCGACCTGCTGCCGATGTTAGTACTGTAATTTGAGGGGTGTACACTACCGGTCAAAAGTTTTAGAACACCAATTCATTCAAGGGTTTTTCTTTTTACATTGTAGAATAATAGTGAAGACATCAAAACTATGAAATAACACATATGGAATCATGTAGTAACCACAAAAGTGTTAAACAAATCAAAATATATTTTATATTTGAGATTCCATCCTTTGCCTTTGATGACAGCTTTGCACACACTTGGCATTCCCTCAACCAGCTTCATGAGGTATTACCTGGAATGCATTTCAATTAAACATGTGTGCCTTCTTAAAAGTTAATTTGTGGAATTCCTTTCCTTCTTAATGCGTTTGAGCCAATCAGTTGTGTTGTGACGAGGTATGAGTAGTATACAGAAGATAGCCCTATTTGGTAAAAGACCAAGTCCATATTATGGCAAGAGCAGCTCAAAGTAGCTAAGAGAAATGACAGTACATCATTACTTTAAGACATGAAGGTCAGTCAATCCAGAAAATGTCAAGAACTTTTAAAGTTTATTCAAGTGCAGCCGCAAAAACCATCAAGCGTTATGATGAAACTGGCTCTCATGGGGACCGCCACAGAAATGGATGACCCAGAGTTACCTCTGTTGCAGAGCATAAGTTCTTTAGAGTTACCAGCCTCAGAAATTGCAGCCCAAATAAATGCTTCACAGAGTTCAAGTAACAGACACATCTCAGCATCAACTGTTCAGAGGAGACTGTGTGAATCAGGCCTTCATGGTCGAATTGCCTCAAAGAAATCCCTACTAAAGGACACCAATAATAATAAGAGACTTGCTTGGGCCAAGAAACAAGAGCGATGGACATTAGACCAGTGGAAATCTGTTCTTTGGTCTGGAGTCCAAATTGGAGATGTTTGGTTCCAACCGCCGTGTCTTTGTGAGACGCGGTGTGGGTGAACGGATGATTTCTGCACGTGTATTTCCCACCGTAAAGCATGGATGAGGAGGTGTTATGGTGTGGGTGTGCTTTGCTGGTGACACTGTCTGTGATTTATTTAGAATTCAAGGCACAGTTAACCAACATGGCTAACACAGCATTCTGCAGCGATACGCCATCCCATCTAGTTTGGGCTTAGTGGGACTATCATTTGTTTTTCAACAGGACAGTGACCCAAAACACACCTCCAGGATGTGTAAGGGCTATTTTATCAGGACGGAGAGTGATCGAGTGCTGCATCAGATGACCTGGCCTCCACAATCCCCTGACCTCAACCAAATTGAGATGGTTTGGAATGAGTCGGACCTCAGAGTGAAGGAAAAGCAGCCAACAAGTGCTCAGCATATGTGGGAACCGCTTCAAGACTGTTGGATAAGCATTCCAGGTGAAGCTGGTTGAGCGAATGCCAAGAGTGTGCAAAGCTGTCATCAAGGCAAAGGGTGGCTATTTGAATCACAAAATAAAATATATATATTTGTTTAAAATTCTTTTGGTTAGTACATGATTCCATATATGTTATTTCATAGTTTTAATGTCATCACTACTATTCTACAATGTAGAAAATAGTAAAAATAAAGAAAAACCTTGACTGAGTAGGTGTTCTAAAACTTTTGACCGGTAGTATATGAGAGTAGCCTTTTAGACTCTAACTGTAACTTGTTAAGCGCTTATAACTCAAATATATTATTATTATTACTATTATTACAGAAGGATGCACATGAGAGCTGTTTTGCAAGAGTGTTGATGTGTGTTACCTCTGAAACTCAGCTCATAAGACTGCTGGCCTGCAGTGAACTTCACCACAGCACTTTGATCCTCCTGGAACCTTTTCTCAAGGTCTTCACTGGTGATGGACGACAATCTGTGCATCTCTTTCTGTGATTTATAGGAAAAAACTCCAATTCAAGGGGAACAACAGTTTACCGTCTCTATTATTGTCCTCGTAACACATCAGCCTGTTTGAGTGCTTCACACCACTTACGATGGATGCGTACTGGATCCATTTGCCGTACTCGTCCTTCCAGAACCACACCCACTCTGTGGTGAGTACGTATGTGGGCTTGGTCACAGAGGAAACTGTGGAGAGACGGCGAACATCCCATAACCCGCGGCTCATGGAGTCGAAACGCACACGCTCAGATCCCTCACTGTGAAGGCATAACAAACGCAAATGGTTCAAAACTGGTTAATGGTTCAGAGAAAACTTTTGCTAGTTAAAGGTAGACTCAGGGAAATGACGTTGCCACAAGCAGCACCGCAGATATTGAGATGAGCGAGATGCAGGACAGTCACACACAGTAATATATCTGCACATGTGCACGGGTTTGCTTCACGCTGTTACAATGTGGTAGCCACGGGACCAAAACAGCGGGGAAGTTGAGGCTTGCGCTCCAACGCTCTTAGTTGTTGCGGAAATCGCTGAGTCTATCCTTAAGTATGACATAACAACATACTGTACCTGTGTATCTTAGAAGGGTCACAGAAGTCTCTCTCGATTGCTTCGTTTTCTGGCAGAGCTGACCAAGTCTGTCCACCATTCACTTCCCACTTGTAGGGCATTTTGAAGTGGACTCTCGAGCATTTCTCTGAAAGTCATACGTTTGCAGTGAGATGTGATATGATGCTGAGTATCATTGTTGCACCTGGGTAACAGCCAGATTTGTCCCTGAATTATGGTTTCACAGGGTTTGTATTGTGCATCTACTGACAACCTTGAAAGTTATAGACAAACTCATATCCGGCCGGCTGCCATAGCTTCTTCCTGAGTAAAAATGGGGCAAAGCCCTTGCAGCTGCCAAAGCAAACATAGGAAAGCTATCCTCTAGTCACTCTGCCTCCACACACAATATCTCCCTCGTTAAATGTACCTCCTTGTTTGCAGTCCTCCTTGACAAAGAACAGGCAGATCTCATTCCTCACTGTGAATAAATAAATGAACAAACAAACATTTAGTTACATGAAATCAAAGTTGGCAACAGGGTTGAGGTCAATTCCAGTTCACTCATGAAGTAAACCAAATTCCAATTCCACATTTTCCTCACTAGCTAGGTTTCCATCCAAACTATCTGCGCATTTTCCCACCAGAGACGTGTTTCCATCAAATTGACTTGTTGTGGATAAAAGGCTGTGCATGATGACATAGTGCACAGAAACATTACTTTTGCAGTGTACCGAATACTTGTTTTTGCGTTATATAGCGAATGTGCCCACTCAGGTATTGGCACGTGCGCTCTAGCCACCAGCTCGCAGATACAGTTGTGGGTACAGTGATGAGATTATTATGGACAAAAGAGCAAGATCATTTTTATTTGTCAAATGGCAGCCAAGCATTGATGATCATGTCACCAGAATAAGACCCTTGATGTTTATTGGAAAGGAGCATCAAGCGTATCACCTTGCACTTTCACCCCCCTGAGAAGTTGATCATAACTTGTTT
This sequence comes from Oncorhynchus nerka, assembly GCF_034236695.1. Taxonomy (NCBI): domain Eukaryota; kingdom Metazoa; phylum Chordata; class Actinopteri; order Salmoniformes; family Salmonidae; genus Oncorhynchus; species Oncorhynchus nerka. The sequence goes on from NC_088418.1 coordinate 55,081,289, forward strand.
CGTCTGTGGCCTAATAAACTGAATGCTTTCCTGAGTCGTAGTGGGAGGACCACACAACATGTCATCCCGTGACTCCAAGTTTACTTCAATATTTGGGAATAAAAGCATTTCCGCCTTTTCTCGCATAATAACTTACGTTGTCCAGCATATTTTTATGTCAACATTTGGAAAGTTTACCAATTATTTTTTCCCAGGCCTGTCATGACATTTTTCATCCAAACATGTACAGTTGAAGTCGGAAGTTTACGTGCACCTTAGCCAAATACATTTAAACTCCGTTTTTCACAATTCCTGACATTTAATTTTAAAAGATTCCTGGTCTTAGGTCAGTTAGGATCACCACTTTATTTTAAGAATGTGAAATGTCAGAATAATAGTAGAGAGAATGATTTATTTCAGCTTTTATTTCGTTCATCACATTCCCAGTGGATCAGAAGTTTACATACACTCAATTAGTATTTGGTAGCATTGCCTTTAAATTGTTTACCTTGGGTCAAACGTTTCGGGTAGCCTTCCACAAGCTTCCCACAATAAGTTGGCTGAATTTTGGCCCATTCCTCCTGGCAGAGCTGGTGTAACTGAGTCAGGTTTGTAGGCCTCCTTGCTCACACACGCCTTTTCACTTCTGCGCCCAAATTGTCTATAGGATTGTGGTCAGGCCTTTGTGATGGCCACTCCAATACCTTGACTTTGTTGTCCTTAAGCCATTTTTCCACAACTTTGGAAGTATGCTTGGGGTTGTTGTCCATTTGGAAGAGCCATTTCCGACCAAGCTTTAACTTCCTGACAGATGACTTGAGATGTTGCTTCAATATACCCACATAATTTTCATACCTCATGATGCCATCTACTTTGTGAAGTGCACCAGTCCTTCCTGCAGCAAAGCACCCCACAACATGATGCTGCCACCTCCGTGCTTCACGGTTGGGAAGGTGTTCTACGGCTTGCAAGCCACCCCCTTTTCCCTCCAAACATAACGATGGTCATTATGACCAAACAGTACTATTTTTGTTTCATCAGACCAGAGGACATTTTTCAAAAAAGTATGATCTTTGTCCCCATGTGCAAACCGTAGTCTGGCTTTTTTATGGCGGTTTTGGAGCAGTGGTTTCTTCCTAGCTGAGCGGCCTTTCAGGTTATGTCGATATAGGACTTGTTTTACTGTGGATATAGATACTTTTGTACCTGTTTCCTCCAGCATCTTCACAAGGTCCTTTGCTGTTGTTTTGGGATTGATTTGCACTTTTCACACCAAAGTACGTTCATCTCTAGGAGACAGAACGCGTCTCCTTCCTGAGCGGTATGATGGCTGCGTAGTCCAATTGTCACGCCCTGGTCTTAGTATTTTGTGTTTTCTTTATTATTTTGGTCAGGCCAGGGTGTGACATGGGTTTATTATGTGGTGTGTTTTGTCTTGGGTTTTTTGTAGGTATTGGGATTGTGGTATAGTGGGGTTGTCTAGAAAAGTCTATGGTTGCCTGAAGTGGTTCTCAATCAGAGGCAGGTGTTTATCGTTGTCTCTGATTGGGAACCATATTTAGGCAGCCATGTTCTTTGAGTGTTTTGTGGGTGATTGTTCCTGTCTGTGTTTGTTTGCACCAGAATAGGCTCAGTCACTTTGGTTTTTATTTTTTCCTTGTTTTGGAAGAGAAGAGAACGAACGCCATTCTCCTTGCGGAGATGGTGCTAAATACATCAACACGGTCGGTCCCTGGGATTGGGCTGGCCAACACGATTCGGTTTGCTTGGAAGGAAAAGGAGTTGGAGCTTTTAGGACGGGAAACTTTTGGAAGGATAATATTGATGGGGATTCTAAAGCTGACGTGAAGGACGTGTTTTGTTTCCAAGGCAACTCGTTGGAGGGAGCATACGACGTGGCACTATATACAGAGGAGAAACACGATGATATCCTGAGAAGGGCAAGAGCAGTGAGAGGTGAGAGGCCGATGAGCCACTATGAAATAACAAGCCTGGCGAAGAACAACTTTAGGGTTGTAACTGTTAACATTTACAACCCATACGTTAAGGACGAAGAGGTGAGGGCCTTTTTGGGGAGATACATGGATAACGTCTCCTCAGCAAGGCACCTCAAAGACTCCCTTGGGTTTTGGAATGGGAGGAGAGGCTTCCAGGCCCTCCTCAGAGAGGACCCAAAGGGACATGGTGGCTACCTCCATCCTCCTGCTATGTTCTCCCTAGGGGCTGACAGGGGGACGTTGTTTTATGCACGTCAGCCCCCATTTTGCAGGCGCTGTATGGCCTATGGACACATATTCGCCTCGTGCAGCACAAGAAAATGCAGATTTTGTGGATCTGAGGAACACGAGGCGAGGGATTGTGACAAGCCTAAGGCGTGCCACGGGTGTGGCTCGTCAGCACACCTGTGGCGGGGGTGCCCGGCTCGTCAGAGGTCATATGCGTCTGCGGCTGGGGGGGGGAGCAGGAGCGGGGGATGGGGGAAGAAGAGGAGGGGAAGGAAGCACGGCTCATGACCAGAGTACAGGTCCAGAGGGGAAGGCCGCAAGGAAGGAGGAGGAGCAAGAAGCGGCGGATGGAAGAGAGAAGGAAACGGAAGGCACGGGAGTAGGAGAACCAGGAAAAGGGTCGGAAGAAGGCAACCGAGTGGAGGAGCATGAGAGAGAAGAAAGCGAGGGGGGAGTGGTGGAGAAGGAGACGGTGGAAGAGCAAGTGGACTGGGGGGACTGGGAAAGTGCCCTGGTGGAAGAGATGAAGGGTATGGTGGAGGAGCTGGCGGGGGGGAGGGTGCTCTCCACTGCCGCCATCACCAAAGAAGAGAATGAAGAGGGTGCGATTGGCCGACAGTGAGAGGGAGGGGATGGCCAAGAGAGTGATGGGGGTGGGAGAAACCTCTGGGTTGCTGCTGGTTTCCCCAGGCCCTCAACTTCTGTTGGGTGGGGACACACCTAACAAGACTCAGGACTGGGTACAGGAGGAGGTGGGGAGTTTTTTGTTTGGGGACTCAGCCTCCCCGATTTTTTTCCAAACCAGCTGCAGCACTGGGGAGGGGGAGGAGTGTGGGGGTAGACCCAGGGTGCAGGGCACCCCGGAGCCAAACACTATTCCTGCATCCTGGGTTGGTGAGATGGAGGAAGAGGGGGGAATGTCGGGAGTACGGATGGTGTTCTCACCGGTAGATATGGAGCAGGGGAGCATCGGGTGAGTCTCCTGGTTTAGTTTTTTTCTGTCTGGGTTTAGAATTTGAGCGTATTACATGTTTTTATTTTATTCTTTCATGGGGTCTAATTTTACTTTTGTTAGTTTAAATGTAAGGGGTTTAAGGGATTTTGTTAAGAGGAGGGCGGTTTTTAGTTATTTGGAGGGTGTGGGGTTTGATTTTGTTTTTTTACAGGAGGTTCACCTGAGGGATAGAGGGGATGTTAGTAGGTTTAAGAGGGAGTGGGACAAGGGGGAGTCGGTTTGGGGTATTGGGGGGGTGCACTCATCGGGGGTAGGGATTTTGTGTGGGCACAGGGAGGTAAAAGTGGAGGATTCTTTTGTGGTAATGCAGGGGAGGGTTATAGGGGTGGATGTCACGATAAGGGATTGTAAATTTAGATTAGTGGTGGTGTATGGGCCACAGGTGGTGGCAGACAGGAGGGAGATGGTTGACTGTCTGACGCCCCTGTGTGTCACAAATAGGAAATTAGTGATAGGGGGGGATTTTAATACAGATTTAGGAATAGGGGGGGATAGCAGTGCAGGCGCCATTGCCGGGCTAATGGCTTGCCATGGTCTGGTAGATGGTGGTCTGCACACTACTCCGAAAATGGCCGGTCCTACATGGCGCAACTCCAGGGGGGTTGAGCGGAGGCTCGACTATATTTTTGTACCCAGGTCTTTGGGTAAGTTGTCTGGGCGGCTGTTGCCTGTTTTCTTTTCGGATCACGACGGGGTGCTCCTGCAGGTGGGGTCGCCAGACTGCCTCTTTGGTAGGGGGTACTGGAAGTTAGATCGGGATGTGCTGGAGGAGCAGGCTTTTGTTGATGGGTTTTATGGTTTCTTTTGGAGGCTTGTGAAGGCCTCCAGTCCATGTGCAAGGGGGTGTTAGAGTGGTGGGAATTAGTTAAGGTGAGGATTAGGGCTTTTATAATAGGGTATTGCAAGAGGGAAAAAAGGGAGGAGAGGAGGGAGGTGGATCATATCCAAAGGTTAATTGAACTCGAGTACGAAGCAGGCAACCTCGGCGGTTCCTTTGATTAGGAGAGATCCGGAACCCTAAAGGCGCAGCTCAGGGAGTTGCAGGAGCGGAAGGCTCGAGCTTTCCTGGAGCGTGCGCATAGTGGCTTTCTAGAACATAATGAAACTTGTTCTGCTATGTTCTTTAAGTCGGTTAGGGCCAGACAGAGTAGGAAGGTAATGCATGGCGTTAGGGAAGAAAATGGTAGTATAGTTAGAGAACCAGAGGATATGGTCAGGGTGACAACTGATCATTTCCAAGGTTTATTTAAGGAAAGGGAAATAGATGTAGAGCAGGGAAATGTGTTTTTAGAACACTTGTCCAGGCGGTTGCCGGAGGACATTAGAGAAGTGATGGAGGCCCAGATTTCACTAGAAGAGGTTGAGAGCGCTCTTAGGAGGACGGGAAAAGGGAAGGTGCCTGGGATGGATGGGCTGCCGGTTGAGTTTTATCTCAAGTTTTGGGGTATACTTGGACCAGTGGTCCTCGAAGTCTTGAAGGCCATCCTTGAGACGGGGGTCCCGGGGGGATCAATGGCTGTTGGTGTGCTGTCACTTTTATATAAGAAGGGGGAAGTAACAGACCTTGGCAACTGGCGGCCGTTGACCATGCTGTGTGTAGATTACAAGCTACTTGCAAAGGTTTTAGCAGACCGGTTGCGCACAGCCCTCCCCTACGTCGTCCATGAGGATCAGACGTGCGGGGTAGAGGGCTGCTCTATTAGATGGAACCTACAGTTAATCAGGGACTCCATCGCTTGGGTTGAAGATAGAGGACTGCCTTTAATGGTAGCAGCGCTAGATCAGGCGAAAGCCTTTGATCGCGTGAATAGATCCTTTTTATTCAGAGTGTTAGGTAGATTAGGATTTGGGGAGAAGTTCATAGGATGGATTCGTACATTATATGTCGGAGCGGGGTGCCGAGTTAGTGTAAATAGTCACTTGGGTGACGTTTTTGACCTCTCGTCTGGGGTCAGGCAGGGGTGCCCACTCTCGGCTCTCCTCTTCGTTCTGTACATGGAGCCTCTGGGGGCTGCCATTAAGGCAAACACAGGGGTGGAAGGATTGTTGATCCCTGGAAGTGGTGGGCTGCGTGTTAAGATGACGCAGTACGCCGACGACACTTCCTTGCTGCTGTGCAAGGACTCGTGCCTGACAAGGTCCCTTGCCATCTTTGGGGATTTCACCCGAGCGTCGGGAGCAGTTCTGAACCATGCAAAGTCTTCCGTCAAGTTTTTCGGAAGATGGCGCAGTAGAACGGATGTGCCTGGGGGGTTATCTCTCTGTGAGGGGGCCCTGAGGATTCTCGGGGTCCATTTTGAGACCTCTGGCTCAGCGACGCTAAACTGGAACATGCGTATCGCAGTGGTACAGAGGAAGCTAGCAATGTGGAAGGCTAGGTATTTGTCTTTTATGGGCAAAGTCCTGGTCCTAAAGGTGGATGTGTTGCCATCTCTTTTGTATTTGGCGTACATCTACCCATTGCCGGCTTGTCTGAGGAGGCCTCTAGTGAGGCTTGTGTTTCAGTTCATGTGGAGTGGCAGGTGCGAGTGGGTCACCAGGGCACGCATGATCTGTCCCATCGGGGTGGGAGGTAGGGGGGTACCACATTTCCCCCTCAAGATGGACACAATTTTTGTTTCTTTCTTGTTAACGGAGCTTGCTCATCCAGTGATACACCCGTCCGGTTACCTCCTGCGGGTGTTCTTCTCGTATCAGGCGAGAAGCGTAATGGTGTGGTCTAACACGGGTCCTCGGGCGGAACAGCTGCCGTGGCACTTTGGTCATGCGGCCAAGTGGTTGCGTGCACACCCTGAGGTTGAAGTTGCCCGAGTAGGTTTAGATCACAGGCATCTGTACGAGGAGGTCAGAAAGGCAGGGAGTGCGGCGCCTGTAGTGGGCATCTCGGAAGTGGTCTGGGAGGGAGTGCAGGCGCGGGGTCTGGACAACAGTCTCAAGGACCTGAATTGGTTGAGCCTCCATAAGTGCTTGCCGGTACGTTCCATCATGTACCGGTATAGTTTGGTGCAATCCTCCACCTGTCCAAGATCCTCTTGTGGCAGGGAGGAGACTGTGCGCCATGTCTTTTGGGACTGTGCCTTTGCCGGAGTAGTATGGGCTAGGGCACGGGTTTTGTTAGGTTTGGTAAGGGGGGATTTTGTTTTGACGTGGGCCAGGTTAGAGAGAGGTGTAGGGAGAGCGAGAGGGACGGATAGGGACAGGTTTCTGCTCTGGCTTCTCATGAGTCTCTTTAAACGGGGGCTGTGGGAAGCCAGGCAGAACATGGTGAAGACAGGGAGAGATTGGGGGGGTGGAAGGGATAGTGAGGAGGGTGGAAGGAGATTTGAGGGGGAGGATGAAGAGGGAGGAGAGGAAGTGGGGGCAGCATGCTGCTCGGGAGAGGCGGAAGGGGGGTTTAGGGCTGGGTGTCATTTAGATTTGTAAGGGGATAGATTAGGGACGGAGAGATAGGGAAAGGTAGTTTGTAGGGTGACGGGGAGGGAAGATGCTCCCCTGAGGTTTTGTTTGGGGTTTTTGTTTTGTTTAGTTAAATTAAAATACCATTGTTAGAGTATGTATGAAAATTATGAGTTGTAAAGAATGAATGGTATTAAAGGTAATAAATTATTTTTTATAAAAAAATTTAAAAAATAAGGCTGTTTAGGTTTTCACGTTATGTTTATGTTTATCTTTTTATTAAACATGAATCGAAATAACCACGCTGCATTTTGGTCCTCTCCTTCACCGCAAGAAAACCTTATACTTGCGTACTATTGTTTGTACAGATGAACGTCGTACCTTCAGGCATTTGGAAATTGCTCCCAAGGATGAACCAGACTTGTGGAGGTCTCCAATTTTTTTCTGAGGTCTTGGCTGATATCTTTTGCTTTTCCCATGATGTCAAGTAAAGAGGCACTGAGTTTGAAGGTAGGTCTTGAAATACATCCACAGGTACACCTTCAATTGACTCAAATGATGTCAATTAGCCTATTAGAAGCTTCTAAAGCCATGACATCATTTTCTGGAATTTTCTAAACTGTTTAAAGGCTCAGTCAACTTAGTGTATGTAAACTTCTGACCCACTGGAATTGTGATACAGTGAAATAATCTGTCTAAACAATTGTTGGAAAAATTAATTGTGTCATGCACAAAGTAGATGTCCTAACTGACTTGCCAAAACTATAGTTTGTTAACAAGAAATTTGTAGAGTGGCTGAAAAATGAGTTTTAATGACTCCAACCTATGTAAACTTCTGAATTCAACTGTACTTTACTTGCATAAAAAGGTTTCATGGAAACCTAGTTATTGAAAAGCATTTCAGAGAATTGGAATTTCATTGTACTTATTTAATTGACTGGTCTGGAATTTAAATAGAATTGACCCCCAACCCTGGCTGGCAAGCAAGTCCATAGAGAAATACTTCCAAATAAGGGTTTGCAGACAACTACGGTGGGGCAAAAAAGTATTTAGTCAGCCACCAATTGTGCAAGTTCTCCCACTTAAAAAGATGAGAGGCCTGTAATTTTCATAATAGGTACACTTCAACTATGACAGACAAAATGAGAAAAAAAAATCCTGAAAATCACATTGTAGTATTTTTAATGAATTTATTTGCAAATTATGGTGGAAAATAAGTATTTGGTCAATAACAAAAGTTTATCTCAATACTTATGTTATATACCCTTTGTTGGCCATGACAGAGGTCAAACGTTTTCTGTAAGTTTTCAAACACTGTTGCTGGTATTTTGGCCCATTCCTCCATGCATATCTCCTTTAGAGCAGTGATGTTTTGGGGCTGTTGCTGGGCAACACGGACTTTCAACTCCCTCCAAAGATTTTCTATGGGGTTGAGATCTGGAGACTGGCTAGGCCACTCCAGGACCTTGAAATGCTTCTTACGAAGCCACTCCTTCGTTGCCCAGGCAGTGTGTTTGGGATCATTGTCATGCTGAAAGACCCAGCCACGTTTCATCTTCAATGCCCTTGCTGATGGAAGGAGGTTTTCACTCAAAATCTCACGATACATGGCCCCATTCATTCTTTCCTTTACACGGATCAGTCGTCCTGGTCCCTGTGCAGAAAAACAGCCCCAAAGCATGATGTTTCCACCCCCATGCTTCACAGTAGGTATTGTGTTCTTTGGATGCAACTCAGCATTCTTTGTCCTCCAAACACGACGAGTTGAGTTTTTACCAAAAAGTTATATTTTTGGTTTCATCTGACCATATGACATTCTCGCAATCTTCTTCTGGATCATCCAAATGCTCTCTAGCAAACTTCAGACGGGCCTGGACATGTACTGGCTTAAGCAGGGAGACACGTCTGGCACTGCAGGATTTGAGTCCCTGGTGGCGTAGTGTGTTACTGATGGTAGGCTTTGTTACTTTGGTCCCAGCTCTCTGCAGGTCATTCACTAGGTCCCCCCGTGTAGTTCTGGGATTTTTGCTCACCGTTCTTGTGATCATTTTGACCCCACGGGGTGAGATCTTGTGTGGAGCCCCAGATCGAGGGAGATTATCAGTGGTCTTGTATGTCTTCCATTTCCTAATAATTGCTCCCAGTTGATTTCTTCAAACCAAGCTGCTTACCTATTGCAGATTCAGTCTTCCCAGCCTGGTGCAGGTCTACAATTTTGTTTCTGGTGTCCTTTGACAGCTCTTTGGTCTTGGCCATAGTGGAGTTTGGAGTGTGACTGTTTGAGGTTGTGGACAGGTGTCTTTTATACTGATAACAAGTTCAAACAGGTGCCATTAATACAGGTAACGAGTGGAGGACAGAGGAGCCTCTTAAAGAAGTTGTTACAGGTCTGTGAGAGCCAGAAATGTTGCTTGTTTGTAGGTGACCAAATACTTATTTCCACCATAATTTGCAAATAAATTCATAAAAAATCCTACAATGTGATTTTTCTGGATTTTTTTTCTCATTTTGTCTGTCATAGTTGAAGTGTACCTATGATGAAAATTACAGGCCTCTCATCTTTTTAAGTGGGAGACCTTGCACAATTGGTGGCTGACTAAATACTTTTTGCCCCACTGTATAGTGACTGTTCTGAAACATTATTCCTCACTGAACACAACCCTGATGTTTGTTCCTGCAGCCGTCTACCTGTATTTCTCTGAGGACAGCTCTGGGGCCTGTTGATAGAAGCAGCACCGCCGGCACCTTCACTTTTCATGGCCTGGATGTTCTGGTAGGTGGACAACATGGACACCATTAGATCGTTTGGCACCCCCCTCTGCTGCAGGGTCCTCAGTGGGTGGGGCTCAAAGAAGTCATGACTCCTGTTGCAGTTGGCTCCCGAGGAGCAGGTTCCTCTGATGTACCTGTCACACACGTGAAGTCTCCTGCACCCCTCCTGATCCGGGCAGTTGCCATATGGCATAGTGCCTTTGTTATAAGAGTTGCACACCTGAAAGAGTGAGTGACAAGGCTTTCAAAATACTTGTTTATGCAAGAAAGCACAAGATGAACACACAGAGCTATTGGGTAAATCCATTTAAATTCAATCACTTTTTGACAGAACCCCTATTAATTTGACAGAACATTCCATACATATTTACCCAATGTAGAAGTGCTACAGTTTTAAGACCTTAATGCCAAAACATTCAAGAGATTAAAAATAAAAAATTGTTTTAAGTGAGAATAAAACAGCCTAATTCATACTCTTAGAACAGGTGCTTCCACAATAATGTGGTTTGTACCGCATACAAGGTAAAGCATTGGATTCTTCACCCACCACAGTAAGACATTATACCATTGCGCTACCTTTTCATGCTTTAAAAAAAAACGCCACGCAGTCGTGGGCGAACAGGGAGTACAGGAGAGGGCTCAGAACGCACCCTTGTGGGGCCCCAGTGTTGAGGATCAGCGGGGTGGAGATGTTGTTGCCTACCCTCACCACCTGGGGGCGGCCCGTCAGGAAGTCCAGTACCCAGTTGCACAGGGCAGGGTCGAGACCCAGGGTCTCGAGCTTGATGACGAGCTTGGAGGGTACTATGGTGTTGAATGCCGAGCTGTAGTCGATGAACAGCATTCTCACATAGGTATTCCTCTTATCCAGATGGGTTAGGGCAGTGTGGAATGTGGTTGAGATTGCATCGTCTGTGGACCTATTTGGGCGGTAAGCAAATTGGAGTGGGTCTAGGGTGTCAGGTAGGGTGGAGGTGATATGGTCCTTGACTAGTCTCTCAAAGCACTTCATGATGACGGAAGTGAGTGCTACGGGGCGGTAGTCGTTTAGCTCAGTTACCTTAGCTTTCTTGGGAACAGGAACAATGGTGGCCCTCTTGAAGCATGTGGGAACAGCAGACTGGTATAGGGATTGATTGAATATGTCCGTAAACACACCGGCCAGCTGGTCTGCGCATGCTCTGAGGGCGCGGCTGGGGATGCCGTCTGGGCCTGCACCCTTGCGAGGGTTAACACGTTTAAATGTTTTCCTCACCTCGGCTGTAGTGAAGGAGAGTCCGCATGTTTTCGTTGCAGGCCGTGTCAGTGGCACTGTATTGTCCTCAAAGCGGGCAAAAAAGTTATTTAGTCTGCCTGGGAGCAAGATATCCTGGTCCGTGACTGGGCTGGTTTTCTTCTTGTAGTCCGTGATTGACTGTAGACCCTGCCACATACCTCTTGTGTCTGAGCCGTTGAATTGAGATTCTACTTTGTCTCTATACTGACGCTTAGCTTGTTTGATAGCCTTGCGGAGGGAATAGCTGCACTGTTTGTATTCGGTCATGTTACCAGTCACCTTGCCCTGATTAAAAGCAGTGTTTCGCGCTTTCAGTTTCACGCGAATGCTGCCATCAATCCACGGTTTCTGGTTAGGGAATGTTTTAATCGTTGCTATGGGAATGACATCTTCAACGCACGTTCTAATGAACTCGCACACCGAATTAGCGTATTCGTCAATGTTGTTATCTGACGCAATACGAAACATATCCCAGTCCACGTGATGGAAGCAGTCTTGGAGTGTGGAATCAGCTTGGTCGGACCAACGTTGGACAGACCAGCGTGGGAGCTTCTTGTTTTAGTTTCTGTCTGTAGGCAGGGATCAACAAAATGGAGTCGTGGTCAGCTTTTCCGAAAGGAGGGCGGGGCACGTAAAAAAAACAAAAAACTGCATAGTTTCCTAGGAACGCGAAGCATTTGATCTACTGTAGTAGCTCAAAGCTGTGTGCTGGAAAACCTTGGTAGAGCATGGGTGGAATAGGCATTGTGGTGCTCATGTGAATTTCATTTATTTTTCGGCTTCAGACCAATGCCTATTCTCACTTAAAACTTAGTTTTTTGTTTTTAATTTCCATGTTTTTTCACCAGAAAGTGATTTTTCAACATTATCATACAGCTTAACACATGCTCTCCTTGTGAACCCTCACAATGTTGTGCATTTTATTTATTGATAAGATCCCAGCTCATAATCCTACTGATCATTGCTCAAAGCAAATTGGTGAGAGCAAGGAAACAAAGACTGAAGCAAATATTTACTATGCGATTACAGAATGTGGCTAGATGACTACAGGAGTGCAAAAAATGGATGACCTGTGTTGTGGAATGATCAGAATTAGTTGGGTAACATAGATAAGATGTTTTATTTTCATGATATGCTTATGAGTTATTTCTCATAAGAATGTATTTTGTTGTACTATAGTGGTGGCCATTGGCAGTTATCTGTTCTATGTCAGGACTAAGTTGCATGGGATGCAGAAAGGGGAGAGGTCAAGGGGTCATCATGTGTAAACATCTTTTCTGTGTGCCAGTGACTCACTAATTTTCTCATGGGGGGGAAAGGAGGGTGGCAGTGTCTGGAATCATTCTATGCTCCCTCTCAGTTGACCTATAGGGTCACTCCGTGAGTTTGTTGTATTTAGAATTGGTTCTATCTAAATGACAATTTGATATATATCATAGGGTGGGGGTAATGTTTTGGTACCATTTTGTACCAAGGACGAGATAAGAGCTTTGTTTAGGAGACCAAACTGAACGATAATTTATAGCCCACTCTGTCTGACTAGGGGATATTCTCTCTGAAGTAAGGTTTTTTCTTTGTGTAAGTTCCTAAGACCTGTGTTTTGTCATGTCGTCTAGGAGGGGGTGGATCTTTGCTATAAAGGATCCCATTTGCCATTGTGTAAGGGACTCTCAACTTTTCATTAGAGATACTGAACTGTTGAAAGTCAAAATGCTATTGCCAAAGCTGAATTATTATTAAAGGTGAAGATTAAGCATAACTCTGACTGGTGTGATTTGCTCTCTCATCATTTGGTAATTAAGGAAATTTCCACGACACCTGTTCTTAATGGAAGGGTTCTGAATTATTCTCTCTCACCAAGGTGACTGAATGTATCATAGTCATCCACATCGGTGGAAGCGACGTGGGACACACAAAGGAGACAGCCCTGTTGCGTCAGATGTGAGCTGATTTGGAGGTAGTCATCTGGATATCTGACAACGGTGATCTACTCTGACATCCCACAGTGGAGGAGTTGGATGTTTCAGTGGGATGGGGAACATCAACAAGCGCATAGAGATGGCACAGCGCTCTGTCAACCAGCTGGTGTTTGCATTTCTCTGTAACAGGCGCATGCCCACAATTTGCCACTCTGCCATAAAGTACTGTATCCCTGGGCAGTAGAAAAGGATTCATGAATACGTGCCTGTGCAGCAGCAAAATAAATTCACAGTGGACAAACATAGGCTTATTCTGTTCAGGGTATGATGCCATGTCATATTGTAACTGTACAAACAGTGATCATAAACGTTGATACTGTATATGATATGAGTTTTATGATAAGAAAATGTGAAGTGCACATTTGGACAGGTCATACAAGCAAGCCAAACACATCAAAGCAGCATTTATTATAATCCTCAACGTCTCATATTTCAAGATATTGTACATTGAGTCCTCTTAACAGCATTTCTCTCACTCAGTCAACAGAACATTTACAAAAGTTGCCCAATTAGCGGGAAGGATGGGGGCAACTTCGTGTCGCGCGCGGGGCTCAAGTTGAGAACGTCTGTCAGTCAAAACCCATACAGCGCTGTGAAGCACAGAGCCTGAGGTCTGACGACATGTACAGCCACTGCGTTCCAATTTATGCTTGCCCAAATCTGCCATTTTCAACCTGTATACAGGTACGAGTGTAAAGGGTTAACATTTTTTACAACAATTATAAAAAAATATAAAAAATATATTTGCATATGTAGTAGCTTAGACGCTATTTTAGATCATATAAAGTTGCCCGCTATCTGTTGAGACACAACATGCTTTAGAATACAGAGTGGGTGTCATGTTTTGGCTGATAAATGTACTAAAATGGGAATACAATTTAAATGTCTACTTTCTTACCAGAAAGATTATTGGAGGTGTACATATCAGATAACGTTGACTTGAAATGGAAAATCTGTGGTTTTAAATTATACTGTCAACCCTCCACAGGAAACCTATTGAAATCATAAGAAATAGACAATAGAATAGACAACATGACCATTTTAAGTTGACATTCAACGGTGTGTGGACCTGTGGTCATCTTTTGTCACGCCCTGACAATAGAGAGCCCTCGGTTCTCTATGGTGTTTAGGTCAGAGCGAGACTGGGGGGGTTATTTAGTTTTTAGATTTCTAGATTGGTGGTTTGTGTGGTTCCCAATTAGAGGCAGCTGGTAATCGTTGCCTCTAATTGGGGATCATATTTAGGTAGGATTTTTCCCCACCTGCATTTGTGGGATATAGTTTGTGTTAGGGCACTTCAACTTCACGTTCTTTGTAAGTTTTGGTTCTAGTTTCACTTTGATTTAAAAAGATGTGGAACTCAATGCACGCTGCGCCTTGGTCGCTCATTTTGAAGAACGTGACATCTTTGTGGTGGAAATTAGAAGTTAAAATTTCAATTTATATTTCAATGGTGTACTTGCTAAATTGTTCTGTAGTAGCAATGTGAAGTAGCAATGTGCGGGTTGAATTATAACTTGCAGTCCTCGTGCTTATATCCGCGGGGAGGGCAGGTATAAGGTCATTAAATATTGTGTGGCTGAATGGCGGGTGTGTGGCGGGTGGGTTGAATAAAGAGAAAACAATACCATTAAAAATCCATACAGTGCATTCAAAATATTCAGACCGCTTGACTTTTTCCACATTTTGTTACATTACAGCCTTGTTCTCCCTGTCTATGGACAATTCCTTCGACCTCATGGCTTGGTTTTTGCTCTGACATGCACTCTCAACTATGGGACCTTATATAGTCAGGTGTGTGCCTTTCCAAATAATGTCCAATCAATTGAATTTACCACAGGTGGACTCCAATGAAGTTGTAGAAACATCTCAGGGATGATCAATGGAAACAGGATGCACCTGAGCTCAATTTCGAGTCTCAAAGCAAAGGGTCTGAACACTTATGTAAATGAGGTATCTTTTAATTTTTTTTTATAGATTTGCAAAAAACAAAAAAATACTGTTTTCGCTTTGTCATTATGGGGTATTGTATGTGGATTGATGAGGGGGGGGAAACTATTTGATCCATTTGAAACTTCTTCAGGATCGGTGTCCCGTCCGAGGGACGGTTGAGCTAATGCGATTAGCATGAGGTTGTAAGAAACAAAAAAAAATCCCAGGACAAAGACATATCTGATATGGGCAGAAAGCTTCAATTCTTGTTAATCTAACTGCACTGTCCAATTTACAGTAGCTATTAGAGTGAAAGAATAGCATGCAATTGTTTGAGGAGAGTGCACAATTCTGAACTTGAAAATGTATCAATAAACCAATTAGGCACATTTGGGCAGTCTTGATACAACATTTTGAATAGATATGCAATAGTCCATTGGATCGCTCTAAAACTTTGCACATACAGTGCTGCCATTTAGTGGCCAAAGTCTAAATTGCGCCTGGGCTAGAATAATTCATTATGCCCTTTCTCTTGCATTTCAAAGATGATGGTATAAAAAAAATGCAAAACAAACTTTTTTTCTCTTTGTATTATCTTTTACCAGATCTAATGTGTTATATTCTCATACATTCCTTTCACATTTCCACAAACTTCAAAGTGTTTCCATTCAAATGGTATCAACAATATGCATATCCTTGCTTCAGGGCCTGAGCTACAGGCAGTTAGATTTGGGTATGATATTTTAGGCAAAAATGGGAAAAAAAGGGGCGGATCCTTAGAATAAGGCTGTAATGTAACAAAATGTGGAAAGAGGGAATGGGTCTGAATACTTTCTGAATGTACTGTAAATGTATAATTCCTGTGCAATTTATATATATATATAAGCTACATTGAGGTTTTTCTTGAATGACAAGCGACATGCCTGGAGGAAACCTGGCACTATCCCTATGGTGAAGCACGGTGGTGGCAGCATCATGCTGTGGGGATGTTTTTCAGCGGCAGGGACTGGGAGACTAGTCAGGATCAAGGAAAATATGAATGGAGCAAAGTACAGAGAGATCCTTGATGATAGCCTGCTCATGACCTCGGACTGGAGCAAAGGTTCACCTTCCAACAGGAAAACGACTCTAAGCACACAGCCAAGACAACGCTGGAGTGGCTTCAGGATAAGTCTCTGAATGTCCTTGAGTGGCTCAGCAAGAGCCCGGACATGAACCCAATCGAACATCTCTGGAGAGACCTGAAAATAGCTGTGCAGCGACGCTCCCCATCCAACCTGACAGAGCTTGAGAGGATCTGCAGAGAAGAATGGGAGAAACACCCCAAATACAGGTGGGCCAAGCTTGTAGCGCCATACCCAAGAAGACTCAAGGCTGTAATCACTGCCAAAGGTGCTTCAACAAAATATTGAGTAAAGGGTGTTTTTTAAATATTTTTTGATTTGCAACATTTTCTAAAAACCTGTTTTTGCTTTGTCATAATGGGGTATTTAAAAAAATATATATTTTGGAATAAGGCTGTAACGTAGCAAAATGTGGAAAAAGTAAATATGTTTTGATTCAAATCATAGGCCTATTATATTGAATGTAGGCTACCTGTTCTGCGTGTGTTCACGTGTGTAAAATTGTCTCGGGTGACAGGGTAGGCTACCGGCAGTGCTGTGGGCCTACTGGAGGATAAACGCAAGTAAACGCCATTTACCCACCTTTTTCAGAAAAATGCATTGAAAGTATAGTGAGCATTACTTTTTTTCACCGTGACCGGCAATCAGAGTTCACCCACCTATTTTTTTTTTTTACCACTACACAGTGGCTACCGGTAGGCATATTTGAAGTTCATGGTAATTCTAGTCTAGTAAAGTTGACCGTGTGTGTTAGGGTGACCATCCCAGTTTTCCCAGGACAGTTTCAGCCCCATTTCAGCTGTTAACCCCCATTTCAGGCTACAAAAAAGGTACATTTGTCAGTTAATGTAGGCTAATGAATGGTAATCCCTGAATGTCATTAGGAAACACTTTTTGGTGTTTTGTAACAGATGTCTATTTCCATTCATCAAATGGCACGAATGTACATGAAGTTTGGATGCCGGAATTATTTTGGAGTGGACGAACATGCACAGGTAGCCTACTGTTCAAGTCCAGAAGATCACTTTCTGACCACTTCTTCCATGGGCAAACATATGTAAAGTTTTATTTACATAAAATGGGATTCTGTCAAAGAGTAATTGAATTCAAATGGATTTTAATATGTGCAGACAGCACCTCTTCATCAGTCACACACACACACACACACACACACACACACACGGCAGGTTATATCCTTTTGGGGCCTCTAAGAGAGATTTGGTTGCCCCCTCACACATTTTGCCATGATTTATCCCTTGTTAATGATATCTGAGAGTAATATGAGAGTAACTAACAAAATCAATGGGGGCCCTCCGGAGGTCAGTGGCCCTGGGCATGTGTACTGCATGCCAGGTTGGTTTTAAGCAATGACTACTACAAGTTTAGATAGCTGGATAAACTAACGTACCAATCTCAAAATGGTTAGCTGACATGACTAATTGAGTGACTGTCAATGACTGACCTAATAAGAGAAGAATTGCTGATACACAAACAAATTTTGAAATTGCACCTTGTGTATTACACTATTCTAACTCTCAACAATAAATTGAGACCCGATAGATTCCCCCACCCCCTTGCTTATGTCGCTTATGCCTGTAGCTGGCCCTGCACGCACACACACACACACACACACACACACACACACACACACACACACACACACACACACACACACACACACACACACAAACATTTCACTGATCCACATCAGCACTTAGAGGTAAACGGTTGGCTCTTACCGGTGGAAGGAGGGAGTTGTCATTCTGTAATAATAGCTGCCGGAGTTCCTGTCTACTCAGCGTCTCAAGTTTATGCTCTCTCAAAACTATGGAGTTGTGTTCGGAGTGAAGGTCATGGCCAAAGCGGCATGTCCGTCTGGGAATCAAAGTGTTAATAAACAGGTCAATAAACATGCAAGGCACAATTCAGTTTGCTGAATTAATTCAACATCTAAACCCCATTGAATCTTTCAACACTGTTGCAGTTTCAAGTTTTGGCCTGAAATACCTCAAATGTAATAATAGTAATAACCAGTTGCAATGATACATTTAATGTGTTGGCACGCAGTCTAACATTGGGCGAGTTCGTTTTGCATGGCCTGGTGCCCCGGATGAGTTTAACCAGGCCATGCAAAACAAACTGTCCTACTTTAAGAATTCTCTGCTTTTATCGTTGCGTTTAGACAGGCAGCCCAATTCTGATCTTTTTTCAATAATTGGTCCTCTGTCCAATCACATCAGCTCCAAAAAAGGTAAGATTATGGAAACAAGTTCAGAATTGGATTGCCTGTTTAAACGCAGTTTATTTAGCCCATATCGTATAAAACATATTTTATGCTTACCTTCCGATACTATTCTTGCAGTCCCCAAATAGATACAATTTACATAGATGTAAATCATTGCAGCCATCACATTGCTGAGCCTTGCAGCGTCTAACTTTCGTTTTCGCAAAAATGCGTTCATTTCCATTACACACTGCTATAGAACATAA
Source organism: Oncorhynchus nerka (assembly GCF_034236695.1). Classification (NCBI taxonomy): domain Eukaryota; kingdom Metazoa; phylum Chordata; class Actinopteri; order Salmoniformes; family Salmonidae; genus Oncorhynchus; species Oncorhynchus nerka. Next base: position 55,099,477 of record NC_088418.1, read on the forward strand.
ATCGTTTTCAACAAGTTTATCAAGAGCGCAGATCATATCTGCCCCACACCCAATATCTGCCAGATCTGCATAGTTCAATGTTCCCTGATGATTGCAAATTACTTTTAATAACAATTGTTGAGCCATCTCACAATGACTTACGCGACTGTTTTTCCTGGTTTAGGACAGCGAACCACAGGATACCACTACATCAAAGACAGTACAGTATGAAGATAGGCTAAAACTGCCCCTCCAATTGAAATCCCCGATCACACTGGGCGATGTCATGACGACTTTGTCTAGCAAAGCGCATGCGTAGAAGGACGTCGTTGCGTCTCACGACAAACTGCGCATGTGCGGGGTGTCAAATCAAAGGCATTCCTTCCAAATAAAGTAGTTTTGACGAAAATGAAAAGGTGTTAGTTTGTCGATTTCAGGAGGTCGGAGTAAAAACATGTTAAAATACTTAAGACATTGTATGGAATCTAGGTTGTGTCTTTAGATTTCGAGAAAATGAACAACTCAGGAATTTAGTCCAACCTTTCTCTCATTAAATTCTCAAATCCCAAACCCGGTGTGGTCTGTTTCGCAAGCGTTCCTGGAAGTCTGGCAATGTTGATGTGGCTACACTCTTCCTCATCAGTTTTGATGAAAGAAAAACGAAATTTAGTGAAAAACACCAAAGCAACGACAGTAAATACAGTATCACAGTTTATAAATGGAGGACCCCCCCGCCTCGAGTGTCATGGGTGTAATTCACACACACAATTGATTGTTTAAAGGGGATTAGCCATATATGGATAATGAATATATGATACATATGGAAACATGATATATGGCTGTTTTGGCCTATATCTCCGTACGCATTCAAATCAACCCGGTAGTTGCGGTGACTCCGTATAGTGGCCTTCATTAGGAAAACCGGGCAATTATGGTTCTCCGCAATCAATGGGGGAATCAGGCTTCATGTGATCCGGACTAAAGCGGATTAGACCAGAATATTTGTTTTCGGTCATCCAGGTTCAAATTGTGAGAAGCAGTCTCCTAATATTTTTGAATGATTTATGCGCTCAAAGATATCTATTTCGTCCTGCAGAATGAGTATGATAATGCTGCACGTTTTTGATTAGAAATACATCCATATTTGTCCAAGATAGCATCAGAGCATTTTGGTTTGAGTTGACACTACTACAACAAGGTAAATAACCCTGTTATTGAGATATATTTGCGACACTGTCGGATATTTTTTGAAAATTGGACACAAGCAACGAAAAGAAGCCGTACAGAAAATTGTAAAGGTGCGTGACTTTTTTGAAACATTGATTTTTCTTTCACCACCTGGGCAGTGTTTGGCCTACGTTTCTAAAACACTGATTTTTCTTTCACCACCTGGGCAGTGTTTGGCCTACGTTTTTAAAACACTGCTTGCGATCATTGCTTTAAATACAACGTGTATATAGTGGAACTTTCCGAGTTTTCTAGTGCCGACCTGAATGCAACATTATATAGTTGAGTCTGCTATGCATCTGCATGCGGGTGCCATCCTCCTGAGCCTTTATCCTGCAGCTCATATTTAGTTTAGGCAATGTGCAATTGTTTAAAGTCTGCAATTAATTTGACGTGTCCCATATGTTCGCCAACACAAAGGCTTACTACTAATGAATATTCTTAAATTTAGTATAAATTCAGTCCTATGATGAAATGTCTTTGGAACAGCAAATACCCAATGTGTTGTGTTGATAAAAGGATATTAGAAGGGTGAGCCGGTTAAGGATCGATTCAGACCAGGTGTTAAAATTGTACGACAAGCGACAGTTTATTTCAGAGGGAGAATATCTGGTACACGTAAATACGGCTCTTCCGTTAGTTCGTGTTGGAACAGCAGGCAGAGAGCGTAAACAGTCAGCACAGCCCTTATATACGTCACAGAAAGTAGGTTGACCCTAGGAAGATCGGATCTCCGGATTGGTTCAGCTGGTTGTAGTCTGTAGTCTTCCGCCATTGGCTCAGTTGTCTGTCCGTCATCGTAGGATCTTCTTCGGGCACAGTGTTCGGTTAAAAAAGGGAGATTATGTGTGTAATGTGGGAGCTATCCTGTAGGGGACCCCACAGGCTTTTACTGTGAGTTGTAGCCATGTAATTAGCAGTAAGTTTAGTCACCTGCATACGAAATAGCAATTCCTTACAAATCCCTCTCTTCACGTCTCCTCAGAGACGTGACACCACCTAACTAGATCCAGACACAACACAAAAAAAAAACAAAAACAAACAAAAAACTTCTCCCTAAGGGACTATGAAATAAGGCACGGTACTAAACAGAAATAGATATATATGTATTCCCATCATGTTCTCCATTCAATCCCACTATGTACTAAGTTGGCTTACAACCCTCATTTAACAGAGCGGAGAACAGCTCAAAATAAAAGTAAAAATTATTGTCCACATTAGCCAGCTTTTCCAGCAGGAAAAAGTTTCTGATACCCTCTCTTCACATCTCCTAAGAGATGTGATATAGTCCAGATACATTACTCCAAGCAAAAACGAAGACATAATCCAAAAAGGAAAAATATCCTAAACTAGGTATGTCTATCCGGAAATGGCCCACAAAGAAAAATAATTTCCCCCTCTTCCCATCCCAGATGGGACACGACATACAATGGAGAAGCTTAATCAATAAAAGCAACTGGATCCCCCTTTTTACTCCTGCTAGGGTGTCACTCAATTATCCTTTATTCCAGCAGTCATAGCATTTCATGAAAATAATAAAAAGTTTATTACTAATAACAAGTTATATATGCCTTTGTTGTATGCCTTTGTTCCCCCAAGGGTGTCACTTATCAAAAACAGGATAAAACTTTATTGTTATTGACATGTAAGATGTAGGATAAAACTTTGGTCATGGAAAACAGAGTAAAGAATTATTAGAAACCATCTGGTCCTCTCAGCTACTTCTATCCTGTACCAAGTGGGCACCTTGCCACCCAGGGACTCCAAACCATGTGTCATCATCAGTCAGTCCCATCCTCCCTGAAAGCATGCTTCCGTATCGGCATCGCCAACTGGAGCATCAAGCAAAGGCATCATGCCTGAAGCCCTCACCACATCTGTAACAGACTTGTCAAAACACAGTATGATGCAAACAGCACATCACATCAATAACAAATAATACAAGAATTAGGGTCAGAAATCCAGTAACCATCCTACCAGTGCACTTACCAAACCAGGCCAAGAGAACAGACTCCTCCACCCCCCGTGGACCTCATCTTAGCAGATAGTGCATCAACCCCGCCTTAGATTGTGAAGTTTAAAAACTATCATCTGGACTGGTATTAGGAATATACGTGCAACATTGTTTACCGAACATCTTGCAGACGTCCCCTGACTGGCAAGAAGCATATCCAAGGCAAGTCTATTCTGTCTGGAAACCCCAAATGTGGCCTCAAGCTGTTCAGACATACTAGTGAGTGCATCACGGGAGTAATTCACAAAACGCTGTTGATCATAGTAGATATAATTAATCCATGCAGTCTGTCCAGCATCCACCATGGCTGGACCCATAGTAGGTAGTAAGTGCCAGAGTCCATCATTCCTACCCAAGGCCTGAAACTCATGAGGAATCCCCACTGGCACTCCCATCAGGTTAGTGTATGTCAACTACATCCTCTGTCCATGGAGCACTACTACATCTGTCTCCCATGGGATGGAATGTTTTCAGGTCCCCTGGTTACAGAACTCAGCAGCTGTTCAGCAACAACATCAACAATGGTCCGTGGAATTATCAAACTGGTCAGACCACACGTACCTTGCCATTCTCCTCTAAGAATGGGTCTCAGCCCTCTTTTGGCTCCACTGGTCCAACATACATCAGCCAGACCACTCGTTTGGTTTAGGCCTGTAACTGGCCAAGTGGAATTAATGGTTATGTTACTCCTGCAATCAGCTTCAGGCAATCTCCCATAATCAATGCCATTACCTGTACCCGTGATGCACTCGTAATTGCCCCCATATGCCTCAACACCCCAAGAGGCCCGATGAGGAGGTACTGCAGGAAACACAAGGCTCAAAGAGGAACAGAGGGTTGAATTGGGCTTAACCTGGTAAAAACTTCTCAAAATACACAACCACCCCTCTCCTTCTCCTACAGCAAATGGGTGTAGCCAGAACAGGTCTAGCATAACTTCAAATAATACAGTCCTTTCCTCTCAGGGTTTTAGCTGTGTACCTCATATAAGACAGCCACAAATTGTCCCTACTATCAAAACCAGTCTCAGTTTCTAATTGATCAATAGCCGAATAGACTCTAACATTAATTACCTGAATGGTATTTTTAACACAGTGGTGGTAGAGGAGTGTGTCCGGTTACCTCTGGTCTTGGCAGTACCTTGATAGAAAACACACCCATCATGTCTGTCCTCGTCCTTTGTAGTCCGAGGGTGTGAGTGCCTGCATCAGAGAGCTTAATAGTTTTGATGGTTAGTAGGATTTCATCACCTTTACAAAGTTCAACATTGCTCCCAGGTTTCCCCATATCATGGAAAACCTATCCACCCTTGTGGGATCCTCCATGTTATACGGATATCCTCTTCTCCAATCCTAGAACTGTCCGAAGTCGGTTACCGTGTAATCTCTATTCTAACTTCTTATCTACCCAGATCTAGGGATCTCTTATGCTTATTTTGGAACAAAATACACATCACTTAGCCAGAGCCAGACACATCTTCACTTCTATGAACAAAAACAGGGGTGATAGGACAGGTAGGGTTACTTCATTCGAGAGTTGGCCCCCGGAATTCTGTTAATTCCAGTTCTTCTCCCGAACTCTGTTTATTGTCCGACAGTGAAAAAAGTGTCTTACCCTTCCGCCGTGCGATATGAATCTGGGTAGCTCTTTCAGCTAGCTGTCACCAGGGGTCTTCTATGGTCCCCAAGCCTCTGGGACTGGATTGAGTGACTTCACCTGTAGTTCACCTGTAATGCATACAATCCTGGACATACAGGCTTGGTTAACAAACAATTTCTCATATGTTTTATCTGATTATATCTTTAACTTCTATGCCCAATTGTTAGCTTACATTTTTTTTTTTTTTTTTTAGTTTCCTATCCAATAAGCCCCATCCTATCCTAGACCACAATTTACCCATCCCCCTTTTGATACCTGACTCTGCCCAGGTATCAACCTTACCTACTCTAAATAATGACTTAGGTAAGATTAGTATATTATCTTTATGTCTGACATCATGAAGGAGCCCTTTTAGTTTTCCACAATGTCCAATTCTCCCTTGGGCGTCAATCCAGTACCAATTCCCTGTCAAGTTTCTTATCTACTTAAGAACTATCTGCGCTACTTATATATTTTCTTAAATATATATTTACCAATTTAAACCTTTTCTCTCATATTTCTCAAATACCACTAAGCTTCTAACTGTTTGACTTTATCCAAAATCATGTCTATGAGTGTCAATCTCTAAAGTCCTTACATTTCCTTAATCAACCTAACAATAATCCTAAATCATCACAGATGTCCTATATACCTGTTAAATTTAATACTATATATTTTTTTTTAAAACCCCTAATGGTCAAAAAAAAAAAAAAAATTTCAAAACAAATGCTTATCATATCAAAATCCTTCCTTCAAGGACTCTTAGTATTCTATCTGACAATAACATGAATTTAATATATGTTGCAGAGTGCAGAATTCCTTGTCTACAGTGATTTATCACCCCTAAGAACTGAAACTTATTTTTCTATGTAATTCCCTGCCCTATTGGCTTAATATATATCCTATCCTAACCTCCTAACCTAAACTCCTTTATAATGAATTTACCTTAAAACTAGTACTCAATATGACCACATTCATTATACCACCAATGACTCTCCCCAAGGCTGATCAGACCTTAGAAGACAGTCATGATAAGGTCCATGAGTCAACCCACCCTTTTATAGTCAAGTTCTATACTACACTAGACATATTAAAGAACCCTTTATCCTTAAAATCCAAATTCACTTGTGTAATTTAAAACTCATAAAATAAAAACTCATAAAGTTCCATATTTGAGCGTGTCTCTTTAAAATACCTTTGCACCAAAACAAATAGTCCTAACAAATGTTTTATGTGTATATATTTGCAAACCTTAATGATTAATCAAAACTTCCAGGCCTTTCCAATTTGGTCGTTTATGGCCTCATTCTCCCCAATATTATAATCCCTGATATTTAATAAAAATAACGTATTTTCCCTTGGCTCCTTCAACTCACATTTACATCTCAATATAACAAAACACCATCTGCGTGTTCCTCAAGGAAAAACAACTTGCCCCTGTTACGTATGTCTACGTATCAAGGGAAATGTTCAAATAACCAAATTCAACCTCGCTAGTTTACCGAAACATGTACAATGTTTTACCATAGAGGTTGCTTTTCACCAGTAAATACCCTGACACCGTTCCACATAATGGAAACAGTGCTCAAATTCACTGGTGCTATTCAAACGATCAAACCAAGAATCAACAACCATCAGAATCCACCATCACGATGTTTTATGACTCAGACATCCAATCCCTCTCTCTCACGGCCCAATTACAGTCCAAATAAACGCCACAAATCAATGATACCCACCCAGCGAATCAGCTGCTAGTTTTTAGCATCTTTCCTGACGATTTACATACTCCTTTTAAAGGACACTAACCATTTTCTCTGTCACCCCCAGTCAAGACATCATTTCCGTGGCGACGGAAACCTCGCTAGTGATGTCATCAACAAGCGCTCAATCTTACTCATTTCGCAACGATTTTCAACTCATTGTAAATAATGGTTGGCCTTCTGCAACAACAGTATTTCGGGTTCGATAAACCAAACCTAATTTATCACATCTGTTGAATCCTGATTTAGAGTTTACAACATCAATCAACATCTCTCAATTCGCTAATCTTATAAAAACATTTCGATGGACACAAATCTATCGTAATTGTTCCCCGTTATTATTCAGAATTAATTTGATTTAAATTACTGTCTCGTCTTTGAATTAGCATTTTAATTACGACTCTTTTCCCAATGTATTATTCCCAACAAATCATTTAGTGAACAGACATCGCCTTGCATCAAAATCTCCGTTCTTATATTAAGTTGAATGAATTAGTCTTTCAATTTGAACCAAACAAACTATTTAAAACGTTCAGTTTATATCTTATACCAATACTAGTGACTATAACTTTCTCTGCAAAAAAACCAGTTCAATTACAACCAAACTCAGACATATATAACTAATTCTTTACACCTCAGCTGGGAACCGAACCCCGGCCTCCCACGTGGCAGGCGAGAATTCTACCACTGAACCACCAATGCTTATGGAGATTCTCCGCAAATAGACCCAATTTACAGTTATCTGTATGTGTTAAAAATAGCACTAATTTAAACGCCCAAAGTTTTCCCTTAATTAGGATTCTCATTAATCTCGCTCCCTTCGTATCTGACCCTTCTTTCTTAAATACGTGAATTTTGTTCTTTTCTGCCTCTTTCTCTCTTAACCCACATTCAATTGTTTTCAACTGGACCCCGGTTGGCAGTCCCCCTCCTAGGTAACCTGCTTGCGTCCATCTTAACTTTACTCCCTCCCAGACTTTCTTTATATCCTTCCACTGTCCCTTTCCCCCTGATCTATATTCCATATTTTTTTTTCTAGGAACTCATTAAACTTCAGCTTTGGAGTATTGGGGGTCGCCATTGTGAATTTTTAATCGTGATTCAATTTAATTCAATCGGAATTTTACCAGACTACTTGAATATAATTAGAATATACTTAGTCCGTCGTTAGTTAATAACAACGATGTATTCGAGGAGACACTATTGCTCACACTCTGCCTTATCTCAGAGCTTTTCCTTGTATATTCAGTTCGAGAAAAACGATTGGGTTGGTATAGCTTTCGTGGAGCGCGCAACCAAGGGATCTATTCGACTATATAGTCGCAATATTAAATATTATATTCAGATCTTATTTCAATTATACATCAGTCATTTTGTTCCTGATTATACATTTTACACAGAAGTTATAGATACACACAACATGGAAGTTTACATATTATACATTTTACACAGAAGTTATAGATACACACAACATGGAAGTTTACATACAACACAGAATTTTCAGATTTATTCAATAACCCTTCTTGAGTTCTCTCTCTCTCTCTCTGTCTCTCAAACCATCAACAATCTTAATGGAGACGATTACAACCACATTACATTTTAATATAAACCGTTACAAATACACGTCATCTCTCTGACCCCTATCAGCTTATCTTTATCATTGGACCTCTATCAGACTGGACTTCGACCGAGCAGCGGGACAACCTCGGCGCCAGGTTTAATGAATAGCAATTTGCTATTCCCTTACCGATATCTATCCCTATGGACCCCCTTATCAGACTGGACTTCGACCGAGCCGCTGGACAACCTCGGCGCCAGGTTTAATGAATAGCAATTTGCTATTCCCTTACTGATATCTATCCCTATCTCTATCGTGCTGATCCCTTATCAAAATTGTACACATGTCCGACCCCTATCGAAACTGAATGTATATATATATATATGTTCGACCCCTATCGGAACTACAGGCCTCAAAAGTGATCCCTCATCATTGAAAGCTATCAGACTGCGCTGACCGGGTCACGGGACAAAATTACACAATCTATCCCCTCGCTGATATCTCATCAATGATTTAATCACCCGGCCGTCGCCGGTTCGTACCACATATGTTCACTCTACTGTTCTTTGACTCGTCAGCAAATTATAAATTTACACAAGAATTCATACTTACTCGGAAATACTGATCAGAATTTAGACAGACTATACGACAATATGCAAAGTTTGATTTAACAGGTTTTGCTTACCTTGTTTATGGTGCACCTTTAGATCAGTTTCCCGAGTTGAGCAGAATTATTGTCCTCCCCGAATTTCTTTCACCCGTCTCTTTTTTGGAACCGTCCTTCCGTCACTCTCCTTCTCACACCCAATCAACTCACTTCGACCGGACCGTTTTCAACCATCCTCTGCTACCATGTTTTGTTGATAAAAGGATATTAGAAGGGTGAGCCGGTTAAGGATCGATTCAGACCAGGTGTTAAAATTGTACGACAAGCGACAGTTTATTTCAGAGGGAGAATATCTGGTACACGTAAATACGGCTCTTCCGTTAGTTCGTGTTGGAACAGCAGGCAGAGAGCGTAAACAGTCAGCACAGCCCTTATATACGTCACAGAAAGTAGGTTGACCCTAGGAAGATCGGATCTCCGGATTGGTTCAGCTGGTTGTAGTCTGTAGTCTTCCGCCATTGGCTCAGTTGTCTGTCCGTCATCGTAGGATCTTCTTCGGGCACAGTGTTCGGTTAAAAAAGGGAGATTATGTGTGTAATGTGGGAGCTATCCTGTAGGGGACCCCACAGGCTTTTACTGTGAGTTGTAGCCATGTAATTAGCAGTAAGTTTAGTCACCTGCATACGAAATAGCAATTCCTTACAGTTGGTAGATCTTAGTAGTGTTTTAATGTGAGTATAATTATTTATCTCTCGCAGATCCCCTTTCTATCAATTTCTTATTTACGCATTTCGGCTCCACCCCTGCAACTTCTGTCAGCTGCTATGTGGCAAGTTGTGCAGAAAGGACTTGTCATGCATTATGGGATGCTGGAGGAGTTTGTCACCTCGGTGACAGAGATGGTTCCAGAGCTGCTGAGTTACCGGCAGAGGGCCCAACTCATCCTGTGTGGGTGTGTGTGGATGTGTGTGCATGTGTGTCTGCACATGGATTTGTTTAGTGACTGAAATTTAGTTTATTTTTGTACATTTAACAACTGTATTAGTTCCCTCCAATCTGTCTAACAGTGGTTGATAGTTGAACCAGTAAACCAGTAGTGCACTGGTGCCAATGATAGCGTTGAAATACTTTTTTTGTGACCATAGCTGGTTCTGGAGTTGTGTCGTGGTGATCACCAAGTCAACCCTGAGACCATCCAGCCCCACCTGGACAGAATCAAAGCTTCCATCACTACACCCAGGGACCACTGTGTGGGTGATTTTACTATGCACATTAACCCACAGATGGCTGTTGGCACCTTAATTGGGGAGAACAGGCTCATAGTAATGTCAGCAACGGCATAAACTGAATGGCATCAAACACATGATTTCCATGTGTTTGATGCCATTCCATTCACTCCATTCCAGCCATTATTATGAGCTGTTCTCCCCTCAGCGTCCTCTTGTGCAAAAAAATACATGTAATCAATAGGAAGAAGGAATACAGCATGTATTGTATTAAACTTGAACCTACCACTGCTAATGCACACCCGTGATGACTAAGGGCACTTTCTCAGGTGGTGTCATGGCTTGATGGGGCCTCCTCAGTTCTGGATGAGTGTTTGCAATCTGCGACTCCGCCAGAGGAGATGAAGGCTTTAATTGAACATCACAGAAATCTTGGACACATTGATGTAAAAGGTAAGGCAGGCTCAGTGGATAAATATGACTGATTATGACTCATGTGTCATGATCTTTGCTTTGATTGTTAGAATTATAAATGTATGATTTGACTAGCAAACGGGTGAGAAGTCGCAGTGATTTACTAAGCCTCTCATTCTCTATTTCTCTGACACTTGGTCTTTACCTATGGACGACTGCATCCTCTCCTCTCTGTCCTTCCCTCCATTCATGAGAACAAGTATGTCAGTTATAGTTTAACAATAATTTTCTTTGTGCATTGGCAGTCCCACAGAGATCTATGCTCGGGCCTTTGCATTCATGTTTGATATCCTGTCATGGCTTACATTTTGTCTATTTGAGACAGAAAAATGCTTTGCTTTGAAAATGTGCTTTGTTTTCTTTCCCCAAATGCAGCATGAAAGGCAGAGAGCAAGTAGAATGCAAATTATATGACCTGCTGGAGAGAATACTGAGGAATGAGCTTCCCTCACATGTGGAGATGTCAGAACTGTCTTGACATGGAGTCTAGAGAATCATCATCAGCAGACAACGAGTGCTCTGTTTACTCTTCCCAGGAGAGGGGTAAGGTCACATTCTCTCTACTGGTTAACCAGTTCCTCTTTCACTAGTAAACTATAATAAGATCAACATGAAGACCCCTGTATGGGTATGGAAGGACTGGGAAGAAACTCAACCTAGCATATCTGACTCATTCTTTGATATCTGTGAGGAGGAGTCAACAAGAGTTTAGGGATAAGGGTGAGTGGATGGATTGTGCCAATATTTCTCACACACTCTTTCCCATTGACTGATCCATCCAGGGGCTATGGTGGGCATGCCAGAGGACAGGAAGAAGATCACCTGGGCGGACGGCGAGACGGTGATCCTCCTGGAGCTCTGGGGAGACGACACTGTGCAGCAGAACCTGAAGCGCTGCCCGCACAACAGTCACATATACTCAGAGATTTCGGGAAAGCTCAACTTCCGTGGTTATTACAGAACAGTGCCACACCAGGATAAAGCGATTGAAAGTCGGCTATCGGCAGTGCCAGGAAACCATCTGGTAATCATTGCATTTCAGCTTCTATTATTGATACATTTGTCATTTTGCTAATGTAAATTGAATTAAAGATTGATTCTAATTTTGCAATCTCTCTAACTGTGCACTTCCTAGTTAATCTGGATCTGAGAAGGTTGATTTTAAGTTCTATGATATTTTAGATCAAATACTTGAGATGCAGCCTCCCTCCACCAGCACAGTATGTTTGTACCACACAGATTTAAATTGGACACTTTCTGATGTTTTTATGTTGATATTATTTTGCAGAAACATACAAATAAGCTTACTCTAGTCTAACCCATAGCCAGAATACTCCATCTCAAGTTTTTTAAATGGCTTCCTTTTCTGTCTGCTATTCTCAGATGTGGAAGAAAGGGGAGCGGAACACAAGTTCTACAATCAGTTGGAGCAAATACTTGGTCATGAAGTGGTCTCCATTGATGAGTATGATGAAAGAGATGATCAAACAGTAGACCAGGACACAGGTACATTGGCAGTGCAGACGGTTTATCTGTTTACATTGAAGACTCAGTCAATCAAATCAGCAGAGCCGTACCTATGATCTGGATCTAGCCGTACCTATGATCCCGGAGCAGGTGCTGAAGGGATGAGATATACCCCGTAGTCAGAGTCCGAGTCGCTGGCCCTCATTGAGCTGTGGGGGAACGAGGAGGTCCAGAAGAGCCTCCGAGGTTGTGTTGGCAAAGGGCACATTTTCGCCGACATAGCGGAGAAGCTGGCCACCATTGGGCACTTCAAAACGGCTGAGCAGTGCCACTCGAGGGTTAAGCGGCTGAGGAAAACTTACCGACGGTGTCTCAACAGCAGGACGTGAGTGCAAAGCACAGATTATTTGTGGGTAAGGTGAGTCATGGTGCCTAAATTGGGACCTGTTACAAATTAACCCTTCACCTCTCACTGTTCTCCACCTCCCTCTACCTCTGGTCATACCTACAGAAACAGAGGGGAGCCCTTACTCTTCAGATACTACAGGTTCCTGGAGCCGGTGCTAGGCAACGACACTCTCTCCCTCGATGCAGAGATTGTTGATTTTTGTGATGACTTCAGTCCATATCCCACTGAGGAACCAGATCAGGAAACATGTATGGTGCCCCCTCATCATCCTAAACCTCTAAGTCTAATGTTATTAGGGTCCTGTGTTTTTCCTGTGTATGTGCCAGCATTTGTCCCGGTCAGGTCAAATCAGGACCTTAGTCACAATCAATCTTTAAAAATATATTTTAGTAGCCACCTAAAGCCTCCCAAAAACATATTGCGCAAATGAATCCCTGCCGCTCATACCTTCCATATGCGTGTCTCATTTTTGTTTTTTGAAGGCCAGGGCTCAGTCAGTTACGCTGTGACAGAGTCCAGCAGAAAGATGCCCTGGTCCGATCGGGAGACCAAGGCTCTGCTGGAGGTCTGGGGTGAGGACCACGTGCAGCTCTCCCTCCGCGGCTGCTTGAAGAACAGACATGTGTTTGAGTACATCTCATGGAGGATGACGGCCCAAGGATTCATAAGGACGGCTGAGCAGTGCCACACCCTCATCAAACGACTCAAGGCCAGCTTCCACTGTGACAAGTGAATGCAAAAGATTTATAACTACTGTTTTATGTCTAGTTCTTTACTTTATAAATTACACCTCAACATCGGATATAAATTGAGATGGAATATATTTAATTAATCAAATCAATGCTTTACTTAATTTCATCACAATTCCCTTCCCATTGTAAACAATGTGTTCATTGGGTGTCACCTGTCTTCAGCTAGCCGTCCTTTCCAAGTTCCCCTGGAGCGCCAGTGAGACCGGGGTCCTCCTCAGTATCTGGGGGAGTGACGAGGTCCAGCAGGATCTGAAGGACTGCACCAAAAACAGACACATTGTCACTGAGATCTCTCAGGCAATGGCCAACGAGGGCTAACTGAGGACAGCCCAACAGTGCCAGTCTAGAGTGAAGCTACTAAAGGCCAACTTCCGCCAGTTCTGTGAGAGCAGTCAGTAAGCCACGGGGGATAAGATATGGATATGAAATTGATAACCACTATATATAATTGTGAATTGATTATGAAGACGCCATACTGATGGAACAGTTGTGTATTCATGGACAGAGGTTTGCCATGCTCATGTTAGATAAGCAAAGCTCATTAACTAACCAGATATGAGGAATAAGCATTGAGTCAACAACCAAATATTACGTTCTATTTTCCCAGGGTTGGAGGGGAAGAAGAGGAGTGCAAATTCTATGATCAGTTTGTGCAAATATTTGGGAACAAGTGTCTATCCTGTGATTCTCTGGCTGAGAAATCGAACGGCGACCACAGACATGCGAGAGGTCCCAGGTGGACAAGTCCAAGGAACAGGTAAGCAAACAATCTCCTAATCTCTTTTTAGGCTCTCCAGAATCAGGCAGCTGTCCATCACTGTGGGAACTAGATCTCCCCTGGAGCATTGAGGAGACTGAAGCCCTCCTTGACATATGGGGCAGTGACAGAATCCAATAGGACCTGAGGGGAAACACTGAACTTCAACACATTTATACAGAGATCTCTCAAATGATGGCTGACCAGGGCTTCATGAAAACAGCAGAGCAGTGCCAGACGAGGGCAACGCAACTGAACCTGAGTATTATTTCAATCTGACAGAGGAAGCATTAGGGATCATCTCAAGACAGTTTTGTAGCACCACAGGAAAGCTGCAATGACTCGACAATGATTTCTGGAAAAGAGGTGTTTAAACAATGACCTGTGTCTCTTCTCTCCTGTGTTGTTTTCGGAGAGGTTCTGTAATCTATCAAAGAGGCACTGTTGCTTTGTTAAGAAACTCAACATCCATCCCACTTTTTTTGTCTGAAATCAGACACTTATTTAACCCTTTGTATAGGTGATTAAATCTAAGTGTAATGTACTATCTGAATGCATTTCTGTCATGTATAGAACTTAACAAAACCTTTCAATGGGATTGGCTTGAGTGAATCCTTTAACGAGAATTGGTCAAAACAATAAGATTTGCAAAACAATAGGCTTGCTATTATGCATATATTTGTGTATTTTATGCACATTGGTGTTTAAGCAATCTTTGTGCTTTTAGGCCTAGTTTCAAGTGAACTCATTTAGATTTAAATTCCTCTGAGTGGGGTTTGATGGCCTGACTGTTATGCTACTGTATAATCTCTGTTACTGTGGGATATCTTTCTCTCAGTGGGTTTTTATCTCTATCTACGTTCACCGAAACACTGAGGTTTCTGTTACCAGCTCTAACCACTGGAGGGAGACAAACAAAATCCTATTTTATCCTCAACAGATTGTCTGGAGCCCCACAGTAAGTAGCCACTAGAATTCTGGAAGCACAAGCACCTACTTTTTGCTTAATCATACGTTATTGTTATATACCATGGTGAGATAGCCGTTGAAACAAATCCGGTTCTCAGCATTGATGGTGTTGGTTGTTCCTCGGATTACCATTTGCATAGAGAGGACACTTTGCATTAGCAGTGCATGCTTCAGTGGTCTGGGAGTGTTTATATCCCTGTGAGTTTACCACTTCATGACTGAGAGCTGTCCTTCATGATAACAGAACCCACAACAACCATGACTTTTATCACCATCTTCATCTGGACACTGGCCCTCTGCTTTCAAGGTTACAATGTTGTAGATTTTTTCATGTTGCACAAAACATAATTCAAGATACGTACACAAATTATGAATATATATGACTTTTTAATATGTATATTCAGAACAATATGTATTTAATAATTAATTGTGTTTTTAATTCCTTTTTCAGAATCCAGAGGACAGATAATTGTAACTCAGACTCCTGCAGTGAAAGCTGTTCTCCCAGGACAGACAGTCTCTCTGAACTGTAAAACCAGCAGTAATGTGTATACAAATAACCATATTTTCTGGTACCAACATAAACCTGGAGAAGCTCCTAAACTCCAAATATCCTGGGCTAAATTCCTTCAGTCTGGGACTCCATCTAGATTCAGTGGCAGTGGATCTGGGAGTAACTTCACTCTGACCATCAGTGGAGTCCAGGCTGAAGATGCAGGAGATTATTACTGTCAGAGTGACCACACAGGTGCAGTGTTCACACAGTGATACAGAGCCGTACAAAAACCTCCATTAGTCAGACTGCACAGTGACTGTACTGCTACAGCTGGGACCTACTGCAGGTGCTGAGGGGAGGAGATGATCCAGTACAATGACACAGTGTGTAGAAGAGCTGAACAACAATATCTATTTCTGATCTATTAGATCTGTTAGATTTTCAAATCTGTTAGATTATATTCAGTCCTTCATTGGTTCCTTATTTAATTTGAACAAATTTTTCTTGAGTATCTCATGGAGAACCATGAACCCATCTATCGTCAAACGTTCAAATCTGGTATATTCCAAAACAGACTTATCGAAATTCCTTTTACATTCAACATCTCTCTAAAAAGCTTAAACTTAAGCTGACCTTTTCCTTAAGGAACAAGTCTTCTTTTTCTTTCAATCTACAAAAGTCCTGGTTGCAGAAACTATCTAGCCTGTGTTGGACTATATTAATATATTAATACTAGACACTCTACCATGATGCTGTTAGATTAGTAACCAACACAATACCTCTAACACATCACTGTATCTTGTCTCAGTTCCAAACAAAATAACTGAGTTTGGTAAGAGTTCCTGTAGCGTTGCTGCCCCATCTTGTAATTTGATAATTTAATTCTGATTGAAGATTTTAAATGCAAGTTGGAGGACTAATGCTGATCACTGTCTGCACATGTTTTAAACCTGCTCTTTGAAACTATTTTATGCACTTCGCTCTGTTTTTAACTTCCATTCATTGTTATGTTTTATACTGAGCAAAAATGTAAATGCAGAAAATCAGTCAGTTTCTGGTGTGACCACCATTTGCCTCATGCGATACATCTCCTTCGCATAGAGTTGATCAGGCTGTTGATTGTGGCCTGTGGAATGTTTCCCCACTCTTCAATGACTGTGCAAAGTTGCTGGATATTGGCGGGAACTTGAACACCCTATCGTACACATCAATCCAGAGCATTCCAAACATGCCCAATTGAAATTTGCCACTGAGTATGCAGGCCATGGAAGTACTGGGACATTTTCAGCTTACAGTAATTCTGTATAGATCCTTGCGACATGTGGTCGTGCATTATCCTGCTGAAACATGAGGTGATGGCGGCGGATGTATGGCACGACAATGGGCCTGAGGATCTAATGCATTCTCTGTGCATTCAAATTGCCATCAATAAAATGCAATTGTGTTAGTTGTCCGTAGCTTATGCCTGCCTGCCCATACCCCACCTCCATCATGGGGCACTCTGTTCACATCGTTGACATCAGCAAACTGCTCGCCCACACAACATCATACACGTGGTCTGCAGTTGTGTGTCCGGTTGGACGTACTGCCAAATTCTCTAGAACGACGTTGGAGGCGGCTTATGATGGAGAAATTAACATTAAATTCTCAGGCAACAGCTCTGGTGGACATTCCTGCAGTCAGCATTCCAATTGCAAGCTCCCTCAAAACTTGAGACATATGTGGCATTGTGTTGTCTGACATGACTGCACATTTTAGAATGGCCTTTTATTGTCCCTAGCACAAGGTGCACCTGTGTAATTATCATGCTGTTTAATCAGCTTATCATGTTTCAGGAAAAGAACCAGATGCAGACAGTGTCGAAGTAACAAAAGTGTATTACAAGAACAGGGGCAGGCAAAATGACAAGTCAAGGACAGGCAGAGGTCAGTAATCCAGATCCAAAAGGTACAGAATGGCAGGCAGTCTCAGGGTTGGGCAGGCAGAGGTCAATAATCTAGGCTGGTGTGACAAGGTACAGAATGGCAGGCAGGCTCAAGGAAGAAATAATGGTCAATACCAGAAAACAGGAACTAGAAAACAACAGGAGCAAAGGGAAAACCGCTGGTAGGCTTGGCGAACAAAAGGAACTGGCAACAGACAAACAGAGAACACAGGTATAAATACACTGGGGATAATTGGGAGGAAAGGTGACACCTAGAGGGGGGTGGAGATAAGTACAAAAACATGTGAAACAGATCAGGGTGTGACACCGCTTCTTGGAGAGAATATGGAACATTTCTGTGATCTTTTATTTATTTCCCCAGGTAGATGTTGTAATTGAGAATGTGTTCTCAGTCAATTTATCTGGTAAATTAAGGGATAAATAAATACATATTTCAGCTCATGAAACATGGGACCAACACTTTACATGTTGCGTTTATATATATTTTTCAATCTCAATTTGTGATGCAACAAAATGTGAAAAACAGAGTCAGTCAGCAGAATCACAGTCAACAAACAGATTGCAGTTACTGATCCTGACCACTGCAAAGAGACAGAAAGCCAATGTTATCTGGTCTAATAACACAGTATTAACAATATGATCCATTTGTCAGTCAATAATCAATATATCAGTCCCCATTCAGCACTTATATCAGAAATCATTTCAGTGATTACATAGCTATCATGTTTTGACATCACATCAGTCTGACTGTCCAAGAAGCCTAGTCACATATTGGACTATTTCCATATAGAACAGTACATGCTTCAGTGGTCTGGGAGTGTTTATAGCCCTGTGACTTTAACACTTCATGACTGAGAGCTGTCCTTCATGACAACAGAACCCACAACAACCATGACTTTTAGCACCATCTTCATCTGGATACTTGCCCTCTGTCTCCAAGGTAATATATTTTTCAGAAAATGTTCAGGAAAATTGCAATATTAGGCTATATTACCTCATTACAGTTTATGTTAATATGCCATGAGGACAAATTAATGAACAATTGAATGCTAATTCTACATGCCATCTCTGTTTCAGAGTCCAGAGGCCAGTACACTGTGACTCAAGACTCCTGCAGTGGAAACTATTTCAGTGGGACACTCAGTCAGTCTCAGCTGTAAGACCAGCAGTGCTGTATACAGTGAAGGCAATGGACACTATTTGCACTGGTAACAACAGAAACCTGGAGGAGCTCCTCAACTCCTGATATACTGGGCTAAAGCCCTTCAGTCTGGGACTCCATCTAGAGTCAGTGGCAGTGGATCTGGGAGTGACTTCAGTCTGGGGGACCTAGTATGGCCTGTGTCCCTTTGTCTAGATGTGCCCTCTCCAGGGTCTTGTGTGTTTGAGGTTAGTTTTCCTTTTATTAGGTTAATCAACCTTCTCATATTTCCTTGTGGATCAGGTAGAGCAGCTTCATTTCTACCTCTTCCCTCTCCAGGAGCTGCTTTCCTGTCCACCAACATGTGGCACGAGTATACACAGTCCAATTTGGTTTTGGGGTCCTGGGCAATGTATATTTGCCAGCCCAATTTCACCATGTGCCTTTTTCTTTTGTCACCCCTGACGGGTTCTGTGTCCTCTATGGTTATGTTCTCTCACTGGCTTACATGTTCCTTCAATTATTTTATGTGTGTTCTGACTCTCTCTATTTGGTCTGGAACAAAAAATGGTTCATATTTACAACTACCCTTACTTGTAATTATTTAGCGTCCGATAAGCTGAGGAGATTTTCTTCTCCTTGTAGCATATTTATCCCTAAGTGGTTTATTATTTTCATATCTTTTTTAAAGTCCATCCTGAAGTTTTACCCTGAGGTGTCCACTCTTTGCATGATTTACTTCCCTGTAACGTCCCATTCCCCTACTCCTGTGTCAGTGTCTAACTGACCTAATACATATGCACATGGGTCACTATCTGTCTCAGCTCTTTCAATGTAGTTATGTCTATGTTTAACTTCCTCTTAACAGCTGCTTTTAATGGCTGTGGTTTAAAACCGGCATTTTTCGCTTCCGCATCTGCTTCCTGTTTCCGCAGCTAATACTGACAGTACCAGATATGGTCACTGTTTCCAAATATTGGCTGACTGTCTCACTGTCTCCCTGTTTACACTAATGAATTTTATAGAACTCAACATTTATATGTAGTAACCTATAAGATAATTATATAGATCAACTTAATTAACCCGATACTCTCAATGACCCTGGGTCACAACAGATGCCATATATTCTTGTCATCTTTCTACTATTTGAAGACAAACCTTCAAATGATTAGAAATGGCCAAACGCTGCTAAACATAGCCTATGTTTTCTGTACTAATGAAATCTCTCTTTCGGGAGTCCACTGTATTTTATCTAACAATAACCTGGGTTAATCTTAACGCAGTCTCATCAATAATTTTATATATGTTGCGTAGTATGGGATCCATTACCTACAGTACTTTATTATCCCTAAGAACTGCAACATATTTATTTTCAAAATTACATTTAATGCTTATAAAATCACTCTTTTTGTACCTTCATCTTTTTTTCTGCCCTGTTGGCTTAAAATATATCCTAAATACTTAACATAAATCTTCCTGCATGGCTCTCAACATTACACTAGTGTCTCTTAGATTCGTTGGAGTCCCGTCTTGTAGCAGGGCCATTGCCATGGGGTACCAGGGCTGTGCATAGAAGGCCACTTTGCCACAATACACACTTACATCCTCTGGTCCCCCTTCTTTTTCTGGGATGACTTTTATTAGAACCCAATTTCTGTCACGCCCTGGTCTTAGTATTTTCTTTATTATTTTGGTCAGGCCAGGGTGTGACATGGGTTTATTATGTGGTGTGTTTTGTCTTGTTTTTTTTGTAGGTATTAGGATTGTGGTATAGTGGGGTTTTCTAGAAAAGTCTATGGTTGCCTGAAGTGGTTCTCAATCAGAGGCAGGTGTTTATCGTTGTCTCTGATTGGGAACCATATTTAGGCAGTCATATTCTTTGAGTGTTTTGTGGGTGATTGTTCCTGTCTCTGTGTTTGTGGCACCAGATAGGACTGTTTCGGTTTTTCCACATTTCTTGTTTTGTAGATTGTTGTATTTTCATCTTTATTAAAGATGTACAAAACTAACCACGCTGCATTTTGGTCCGCCTCTCTTTCCCCAGAAACCGTTACAATTTCGTATTACTACGAGGTCTGCCTGCCTTGACGGCGTTGAAAATAATTCACTCCTGTTGCCATATCTCCACCTTGAGGTTTGTATAAATTTCATATTTTAGTTATAAACTCTATAGTATTTTCTAGTTTCCTCAGGGATTTTTTTTCTCAAAGAGTAGACTCTAACCCGCCATTGCTCTTTACCTTGAGAATTTATTTAGATTTCCTATTTAGTTAAACTCTATAGTACTTTCTTATTTCTCAGGGATTTTTTTTCTCATACAACGCCCATAGTGACACTTACGCACTGTTAGCTTTACTTTCCCAAGGAAATAATACAATTTCAAAGTAGTTATACACTTTGAATAGAGACTGGTGTTAATCATTTTATAATTAATTTCCACCTGTTCCAACCATTTCTAGTGAATTTGATCAGTCTTCACGGGAAATTCTTAGGATTCAGGGCTATTTCCCTAATCGTGTTATTGGAGGGGCCGTCTGTTCCCTCTTGGTCAGCGGCCCCAGGGTATTCCTGGTACGCACATTGCGAGCCTAGTGCTGGGTAGACCTGCCGTTTGCCTGCGTATCATTTCCTGTTCTGTACCATTATTTTCTACACTACTTTGCTCCTCATGAGCTGCCGTAGTATCTATGGTAGTTGCCATTTAGGGTTCTTTTCTGGAATTTTTTATTATCCCCGAAAGTTGTCTACCCTCAAATCCTAGAAGGTATTTTATGGCTGTCTGGTCTACCGTTCTCAGTTTACCCCATGGTAAACCCGGTACGACGAAACATCCTGATGGTTTGTAAGGCACTAGCTCGCCTAGTCCTTTGTAATTCCTCCTCGTCCGCATGGAGAGCCAATGCTCTTCCTGCGTCTGGGTAGGTTGGTACTGCCGTAGCCATATCTCTAACTCTTTAAAGATACCTACTTTAGTAAGTTGTTTGGAAATAGAGCGCTGGTAGGGGCTGTTAACTCGGGTAGTAGTAGAGTCTTAAATAGAGGTGTGGGGCCCCACGTTGGGCACCAAGTGTCGCGATACGAAACCTTCAGCCCTGTCCCTTGGCCGGCCCTTTCTGATATTCTGCATAGCACCAGGGACATGTGAAAGACAAAGCCTGACCTCTCCCCTCTCTGGGGAGATGTCCCTCAGCTGGTGACTGACCACCAGCTGAGGGAAAAGTTCAACTGCCAACACTTTAGTCCAAAGGGATACATTCTAATGACAATTATCTCACATAAGCATATTATGCAAAAAAACATCTTAATGATCTATGTTACCCAACTAATTCTGATTCATCCGCCACACCTCTGACACCGCCTGGTGTAGACGTCCTGGATGGCAGGCAGCTTAGCCCAAGTGATGTACTGAGCCGTACGCACTACCCTCTGTGGTGCCCTGCGGTCAGAGGCCGAGCAATTGCCGTACCAGGCAGTGATGCAACCAGTCAGGATGCTCTCGATGTTGCAGCTGTAGAACCTTTTGAGGATCTCAGGACCCATGCCAAATATTTTTAGTTTCCTGAGGGGGAATAGGCTTTGTCGTGCCCTTTGTTGTTGATGTGGACACCACGGAACTTGAAACTCTCAATCTGCTCCACTACAGCCCTGTCGATGAGAATTGGGGGGGGGGGGTTACGTTGAAGTCTTGGTTAAGTCTTGGTTACGTTGAAGGATAGGTTGTTATTTTGGCACCACCCGGCCTGTCTCGTCGTTGTCTGTGATCAGGCCTAGCACTGTTGTGTCGTCTGCAAACTTAATGATGGTGTTGGGGTTGTGCCTGGCCATGCAGTCATGGGTGAACAGGGAGTACAGGAGAGGACAGAGCACGCACACCTGTGGAGCTCCAGTGTTGAGGATCAGCGTGGCAGATGTGTTGCTACCTACTAAATGAGGTATACTGCACTATTACTGGCAATAATTCTACCCTGTCTTTCTTGTAGTATTAAATCATGTTTGTCCATTAGGAAGGGGTTATATGGCATGTACCTAGGAAGAAAGGAATGTATTTTGAGATAAGAATAGGACAGGGAGGGCTCCTCCAGAGTTATGGTGTCTGGGGAAGCCTGGAACGGTCAGCTGAGGGGTTATAAACTGTGGTTAGACTCATGAGAAAATCCATGTTGGTGTGTATCTATGTGTGTAGTTTAGGATGGTATAAGAAGGAAGGTATTTGTGAAAACTCGAGAGCTCTCGCAAATAAATTGGGATCTGATCAATTGTGAGCTGGGAATTCTGTCTGTTTTATTTAAGACCAGAACTTTACAATCTCTGGGTATCAGACAGATAGATATAATTGGAATTTATGAACACTGATTAAATAATTACATGACAATTTGGTCATTTGAGCGGATTTCCAAACTTGCATCTGTCGTCTGAAGGTAGTACGCCAAAAACCGTGCACGGGTGGGTCTTGACCCGTAACTTAAAGACTTGGCCCCTGAAAAAGGTTGAACGAGACGGTGATGGAATCGAACATTGCTTTTCCCATCCTACGAACAAGGTCAGTAAAACTTTATTTGGGGAATTGACGGTTAGGCTACATTTGGAGAAATATGGTTAACCCCTCTGCGCACGGAACCCGCTAGCGGGCTATAAATAGTCATGTTAAACATTCATGAAAATACAAGTGTCTCACATGTATCGAAAGCATAGAATCTTGCTAATCCAACTGCGTTGTCAGATTTAAAAAAGGATTTACTGCGAAAGAATACGATGCGATTATCTGAGAACAAAGCCCCATAAAAAACAACTATTTCAACCAGCACAGGCGTAACATACTCACAAACTCCATTCAAATAAATCGTTTACCTTCGATCTTCGTCTGTTTGCAATTCCAATGCACATTGTTACACAATGAATGATCTTTTGTTTGATCAAATCTGTTTTTAATAGCCTAACACGAAACATTTTGTGAACCGCTTGTGTCATGTATTCAGTCTCATTCCATTTTCAACGACACATTCCAGGTAAATAACCCACACAGAACGTGACTTTTCCAGTCATGTTTGGTTTCACAGCAATCAGCTGGTTTGTTTGTACGTGGGACGTATTGACTGAAAGAAACCGATTTGAAGACAACAAGTCATGACATCATTGTGCACCAATGATTTGCCCGCTGTTTCATTGATTGACTATTTTAATCCAATGACCACTGATCGTCTTGAAATCTAGCTGGGTAGATAGCCAATGAGCTGAGGTAAACGGCAATAGGTCATGTTTATGTGTTGCAAGACCAACCCATGTAGTAAGCTCCAGCGTAAAGAGTCATTCGCTATTGAAGTTTCATACCGGAAGGAGAAACACATTACGCACTGCATTGTTTGGTAAACGCGCAGATTCAGCTGTTTATATATCAATCATTATGGCGACTAAGTCAGGGAAAGCTACATTTAAGTCTAGATATACAGATGTACACACAATTTTAGAATAAATTGATTGGGAAAGTGAGACAGATTGTTGTAGGACGATTAATTTTGCGATTGTGGAGGAATATTTTTTGAACGGGAGAGGACATCGTTTTGGACTGGTAAGTTCTTATTATGCTAATGCCCTTGTTTGAAATTAATAATAAAAAAATAATAGTCTGTGTTGCCCAGCAACAGCCCCAAAACATCACTGCTCTAGAGGAGATCTGCATGGAGGAATGGGCCAAAATACCAGCAACAGTGTGTGAAAACCTTGTGAGGACGTACAGAAAACGTTTGACCTCTGTCATTGCCAACAAAGCGTATAACAAAGTATTGAGATAAACTTTTGTTATTGACCAAATACTTATTTTCCACCATAATTTGCAAATAAATTCATTAAAAATCCTACAATGTGATTTTCTGGATTTTTTTTTCTTCTCCCATTTTGTCTGTCATAGTTGAAGTGTACCTATGATGAAAATTACAGGCCTCATCTTTTTAAGTGGGAGAACTTGCACAATCTGTGGCTGACTAAATACTTTTTTGCCCCACTGTACCTAGGTGTCTGGTTAGACTGTCAACTCTTTCCAGACTCACATTAAGCATCTCCAATCCAAAATGAAATCTAGAATCGGCTTCCTATTTCGCAACAAAGCCTACTTCACTCATGCTGCCAAACATCCCCTCGTAAAACTTACTATCCTACCCGAACCTTGACTTCGGTGATGTCACTTACAAAATAGCCTCCAACACTCTACTCAGCAAATTGGATGTAGTCTATCACAGTGCCATCCGTTTTGTCACCATAGCCCCATATACTACCCAGCACTGCGACCTGTATGCTCTCGTTGTCCGGCCATCGCTACATATTCGTCGCCAAACCCACTGGCTCCAGGTCATCTAAGTCATTGCTAGGTGAAGCCCCGCCTTATATCAGCTCACTGGTCACCATAGCAACACCCACCCGTAGCACGTGCTCCAGCGGGTATATTTCACTGGTCATCCCCAAAGCCAACACCCCCTTTGCCCGCCTTTCCTCCCAGTTCTCTGCTGCCAATGACTGGAACGAATTGCAAAAATCCCTCACTAACTTTAAGCATCAGCTGTCAGAGCTGCTTACCGATCACTACACCTGTACACAGCCCATCTGTAAAAAGCCCTTCCAACGACCTCATTCCCATATTGGTATTTATTGTTTTGCTCTTTTGCACCCCAGTATCTCTACTTGCACGTCATCATCTGCACATCTGTCACTCCAGTGTTAATGCTAAATTGTAATTATTTCGCCACTATGGCCTATTTATTGCCTTACCTCCCTAATTTTACTACATCTGCACATAGATTTTTCCATTGTGTTATTGACTGTACGTTTGATTATCCCATGTGTAACTCTGTGTTTTTGTCGCACTGCTTTGCTTTATCTTGGCCAGGTCGCAGTTGTGGAAAATATTTTTTTTTGGAGGACATGTGATTTCTATGATACTTCCCAACCATTTTCAAAGTTGCCCTCTACTGATCAGTGTTCCATGTCTGTGTCTTCCCCTCAGCACATGCAGTAGGTCCCAGTTGTAGCAGTACAGTCACTGTGCAGTCTGACTGAGGGAGGTTTTTGTCAGGCTCTATATCACTGTGTGAACACCCAGGCACTTAAGTAGTGTGCACTCTGACTGTAGTAATCTCCTGCATCTTCAGCCTGGACTCCACTGATGGTCAGAGTGAAGTCACTCCCAGATCCACTGCCACTGAATCTAGATGGTATCCCAGAGTTACGGGTACTAATGAAATATGTAAGGAGTCTAAGAGTGTCTCCAAGTTTCTGTTGATACCAGGCCAACCTCTGTCTATGTCCGTAAAGGTTTACAGCCCTGCTGGTCTTACAGCTGAGACTGACTGAGTGACCCACTGAAACAGTTTTCACCTGGCACGCCTCCCCAATAGATCCACAGACATTGCAATCACCATCGCACTGCACACTGCCCTATCCCATCTGGACAAGAGGAATACCTATGTAAGAATGCTGATCATTGACTATAGGTCAGCCTTCAACACCATAGTACCCTCCAAGCTCATCATTAAGCTATGGGCCCTGGGTCTGAACCCCGACCTTGACACTGAATAGTAAATCTTAAATCTGAATCTGTTTACTGCATGTCTTTGTAGACGTAGGGGCAGTTTCCTGGACACATTCATCCTAGTGCTGGACTGAAAGCAAGCTCAGTAGATAATCTTCATTGAATGTTCTTTTTAGTCTAGGACTAGTCTTCATCTGTGTCCAGGAAACCTCCTCCTAGTGTTTTACTGCTCTTGGTGGGCTAAACTGTAGAGCATGAATGTGACATCTTTTTGCCTTTATCTTTATAGATTCATTGTTATTTAGTTGTTCTCTGTATTGTAGCTAATTGTTTATCTTGTGTGTATTGCCTCTCTCCTCTCTAGCTGGCCTCTGTCAGGCCCACAGTGTCTCTGCTCCCCCGTCCTCTGAGCAGCTCTCTGGGGACTCGGCCACACTGGCCTGCCTGTTGAGTACCCCCAGGGGGTGATGGTGAGCTGGGATGTGGACGGGGAGGAGGGAAGGAGGGGGTCCTGACCACCACAGACGAAAAGGGCTGCCGCTACAGCCGAAGCAGCTCCCTGACCCTGAGCAAGGCATGCTGGGAAGAGGGAGAGGTGTATAACTGCACGGTGACATCAATTATGACAGTTATTCAGCAACCTTCCGTAAAGTCATTGGGGAGTACACCACATCAGTCACTAGCTTTATCAATAAGTGCATTGAGGACGTCGTCCCCACAGTGACTGTACGTACATACCCCAACCAGAAGCCATGGATTACAGGCAACATTCACACTGAGCTAAAGGGTAGAGCTGCCGCTTTCAAGGTGCGGGACTCTAACCCGGAAGCTTACAAGAAATCCTGCTATGCCCTGTGACAAACAGGCAATGCGTCAATACAGGGCTAAGATTGAATCATATCACACCGGCTCCGATGCTTGTCTTACGTGTCAGGGCTTGCAAGCTATTACAGACTTCAAAGGGAAGCATATCCGCGAGCTGTCCAGTGACACGAGCCTACCAGATGAGCTAAATCACTTCTATGCTCGCTTCGAGGAAAGCAACACTGAGGCATGCATGAGAGCATCAGCTGTTCCGGACGACTGTCTGATCACGCTCGCCGTAGCCGACGTGAGTAAGACCTTTAAACAAGTCAACATACACAAGGCTGCCGGGCCAGACGGATTACCAGGACGTGTTTTCCGGGCATGTGCTGTCCAATTGGCACGTGTCTTCACTGACATTTTCAACATATCCCTGATTGAGTCTGTAATACCAACATGTTTCAATCAGACCACCATAGTCCCTGTGCCCAAGAACACAAAGGCAACCTGCCTAAATGACTACAGCCCCGTAGCACTCACGTCCTTGGCCATGAAGTGCTTTGAAAGGTTGGTAATGGTAACACCATTATCCCAGAAACCCTAGACCCACTACAATTTGCATACCGCCCAAACAGATCCACAGATGATGCAATCTCTATTGCACTCCACACTGCCCTTTCCCACCTGGACAAAAGGAACACTTATGTGAGAATGC
Organism: Oncorhynchus nerka; assembly: GCF_034236695.1. Classification (NCBI taxonomy): domain Eukaryota; kingdom Metazoa; phylum Chordata; class Actinopteri; order Salmoniformes; family Salmonidae; genus Oncorhynchus; species Oncorhynchus nerka. Next base: position 55,126,934 of record NC_088418.1, read on the forward strand.
TATTCATTGACTACAGTTCAGCGTTCATGTCATGTAATTATTTAATCAGTGTTCATAAATTCAAATTATATTTATCTGTCTGATACCCAGAGGTTGTAAAGTTCTGGTCTTAACTTATGGTATAGGGGACGGTTGTGTCCCACTTTTTAAAAAAACAGGGAAAATGCAGCACGGCAAATTAAAAAAATTATATAAAAATCTAACTTTCATTAAATCACACATGTAAGATACTCAACTAAAGCTACACTCGTTGTGAATCCAGCCAACATGCCAGATTTTAAAAAGCTTTCCGGCGAAAGCATAAGAAGCTATTATCTGATGATAGCACAATGTCAGCAAAGAGTAGCATATTTCAACCCTGCAGGTGCTACACAAAACGCTGAAATAAAATCTAAAACATGCATTACCTTTGACGAGCTTCTTTTGTTGGCACTCCAATATGTCCCATAAACATCACAATTAGTCCTTTTGTTCGATTAATTCCGCCCATATATATCCAAATGTCCATTTATTTGACGCGTTTGATCCAGAAAAAAAACAGCTGCCAAAAAACGCAACGTCACTACAAAACATTTCAAAAGATGCCTAAATTTTGCCAAAATATTTCAAACTACTTTTGTAATACAACTTTACGTATTTTAAACGTTAATAATCGATCAAATTGTAGACGGGGCTATCTGTGTTCAATACAGGAAGTAAACAAACCATGCTCCTTTTTACGTTTTGCGCAACTCTCAATAGTGTAACGTTGTTCCAGGATGTGCTTCTTCTTCGTTGCATAAATGAATAACCTCAACCAAATTCCTGTTACGATTTTCTTCTGTTGAAAGAGAGGACAGAAATGCAGCGTGGTTATCTTTATACATCTTTAATAAAGATAACGAACAATTACAAAAACAATAAACGTAACGTGAAAAACCGAAACGGCCCTATCTGGTGCAACAAACAGAGACGGGAACAATCACCCACGAAACACTCAAAGAATATGGCTGCCTAAATATGGTTCCCAATCAGAGACAACGATAAACACCTGCCTCTGATTGAGAACCACTCTAAGCAACCATAGACTTACCTAGACTACTCTACTAAACACAACCCCATTCATCTACAAAACCCCTAGACAAGCCAAACACATAATTACCCATGTCACACCCTGGCCTGACCAAAATAATAAAGAAAACACAAAATACTAAGGCCATTGGCGACCCTCGCCGCCGACCTTGGCCTAGTAACCCTAACAAAGGGCCCCACTGGACTGAGGGTAGCTCGGGACTGAGAGGAAGCTCAGGCAAGTTGATGGCTCTGGCAGATCCTGGCTGACTGGCGGCTCTGGCAGATCCTGGCTGACTGGCGGCTCTGGCAGATCCTGGCTGACTGGCGGCTCTGGCAGATCCTGGCTGACTGGCGGCTCTGGCAGATCCTGGCTGACTGGCGGCTCTGGCAGATCCTGGCTGACTGGCGGCTCTGGCAGATCCTGGCTGACTGGCGGCTCTGGCAGATCCTGGCTGTCTGGCAGATCCTGGCGGCTCTGGCAGATCCTGTTGTGGTGGGTGATTCTGTTACGGTTTTCTTCTGTTGAAAGAGAGGAGGACAAAAATGCAGCGTGGTTATCTTTAATAAAGATGATAATGAACAATTACAAAAACAAACGCAATGTGAAAAACCGAAACGGCCCTATCTGGTGCAACAAACACAGAGACAGGAACAATCACCCACGAAACACTCAAAGAATATGGCTGCCTAAATATGGTTCCCAATCAGAGACAACGATAAACACCTGCCTCTGAGAACCACTCTAGGCAACCATAGACTTACCTAGACTACTCTACTAAACAAAACCCCATTAATCTACAAAACCCCTAGACAAGTCAAACACATAATCACCCATGTCACACCCTGGCCTGACCAAAATAATAAAGAACACAAAATACTAAGGCCAGGGCGTGACAATTCCAAAGACTGGTGAGATCCAGTGGAAGCAGTAGGAACTGAAAAGAGGTTCCTATGAAATATCCCTTGGCAAAGACAACTCGGGGAACAGTCAGAGGCAAACAAATAAAATCTGAACAGTTCGTCCTCTGGGTTTTGCCTGCTACATAAGTTCTGTTATACTCACATACATAATTCAAACAGTTTTAGAAACTTCAGAGTGTTTTCTATCCAAATCTACTAATGATATGCATATTCTAGTTTTTAGGCCTGAGTAGGAGGCAGTTTACTCTGGGTACCTTTTTATCCAAGCTACTCAATACTGCCCCCCAGTCGCAAAGAAGTTCCGCGGACCCATAACAGACGCAGGCAATGAGGCAGTGATCGCTGAGATCCTGGTTGAAGATAGTACAGGTGAATTTAGAGGGCAAGTTGGTCAGGATGATGTCTATGAGGGTGCCCATGTTTACGGATTTAGGGTTGTATCTGGTAGGTTCCTTGATAATTTGTGTGAGATTGAGGGCATCTAGCTTAGATTGTAGGACGGCCGGGTTGTTATTAAGCATATCCCAGTTTAGGTCACCTAACAGTAAAGATAGATGGGAGGCAATCAATTCACATATGGTGTCCAGGGCACAGCTGGGGGCTGAGGGGGGTCTATAACAAGCAGTGAGAGACTTATAAATAAACAGTGAGAGACTTATTTCTGGAAAGGCGGATTTTTAAAAGTAGAAGATCGAACTGTTTGGGCACAGACCTGGATAGCATGATAGAACTCTACAGGCTATCTCTGCAGTAGATTGCAACTCCCCCTTTGGCAGTTCTATTTTGACGGAAAATGTTGTAGTCGAGGATGGTGGCCTTCCTAAGCCAGGATTCAGACACGGCTACGACATCAGGGTTGGAGGAGTGTGCTAAAGCATTGAATAAAACAAACTTAGGGAGGAGGCTTCTGATGTTAACATGCATGGAACTGTTATGCAGGTGAGTGAGGACCCAAAAGCGATTTAACAGAAACAGAGTCTTTTAATGTCCAAACAGGGAAAACATAAATCCTCAATCTTTACAGGAGATGTCCAAACAGGGAAAACATAAATCCTCTATCTTTACAGGAGAGTCCCCCTTCTAGTAGTAGAGGAGAATAGCAGGGCTAGCGGCAACAGACTGCTGGTCCCTCCGGGTAGGCGCGGGCCGTAGAGGACAGAGACACCTGCTCACACGCAGCATCTGATGAAGAGGCAGATTACGACAGGACGGGACAAGGGCAAAGCAAACAAGAATCCGACAAGGACAGAAGCAGAAACAGAGAGAGAAATAGAGACTTAATCAGAGGGCAAAAGAGGGGACAGGTGTGAGAGAGTAAACGAGGTCGTTAGGAGAATGAGGAACAGCTAGGAGCAGGAACGGAACGATAGAGAGAGAGAGAGAGATAGAGAGAGAGAAAGTAACCTAATACGACCAGCAGGGGGAAACGAAGAGAAGAGAAAGCACAGGGACAAGACATAACATGACAATACATGACAGGAACCAAGGCTTTTACGGTTACAGAAGTCAACAAATGAGAGCGCCTGGGGAATAGGTGTAGTACTGGAGGCTACAGGGCCTGGATTAACCTCTACATCACCAGAGGAACAGAGGAGGGGTCGGATAAGGGTACGGCTAAAGGCTATAAGAACTGGTCATCTAGTGCGTTGGGAACGGAGAATAAAATAAGCAGATTTCTGGGCATAGTAGAATAGATTCAGGGCATAATGTACAGAAGGGTATGGTAGGATGTGAATACAGTGGAGGTAAACCTAGGCATTGAGTGACGATGAGAGAGGTTTCAGCTCTGGAGGCACCATTTAAGCCAGGTGAGGTCTCCGCATGTGTGGGGGGGTGGGTCAAAAGAGATCTCTAAGCCATGATGAGCGCTACTGGGGGCTCTACAGTGAAATAAAACAATAAGAACTAACCGGAATAGCAGTAGACAAGACATATTTACATTAGGGAGACTGATAGAGGAATTCTAAATTCCTGTTTGCTTTAATTGCCGAAACCAATTAACACATCTAATTCATTAATGAATTGTAAGTTAATTAATTATGCATGAAATAGATTGAGACCAGTCTTGAAAGCCAGGTAAATAGCGTTTAATTCAAGTGAGTACTGACCCAAAATACAAAGAACATGACATTTTAAAGAAAGAAGACATAAAATGACGTCATCAGTTACACCCCCTCTCTCCGATTCTCACAAGAACCCATTGTTTTAGGAATGGAACATTTTCCCAGGCATTTCTTATCTGTCTGAAAAGCCACAGCATCCCTCCCTAACCTTCCCAGTAGACACAGACACAATTCATTTCTGCTTACATTTTCAGTAACAGTACAATTAAGAACCCATACTTTTCAAATCATAACATAAGTATTAGCATGAATGGTTCTAATCATTAATGTATACATAATTGATTATCTAAACTATATTTTCCTCTATCAGAGACGCATAAAGCAATCACAGGTGTTGATCGGGAGAGCAAAGACGACAACGGGTAAATGGTGATGAATGGGCAGAGAGGGTCAGTTAGGTATACCTGAGTTCGAGGCTGGGGCCGACAGATAAACTAAATGAGGTACCGTGGTAGTGAACAGTCCAGCAGGCATCATCTCTGTAGCCGAGGGATCATAGGGTCTAATGAGCAGCAATAGATGAGTCAGGGAGCCGTTCAGTAGTCGCTACTACGCTAGGCGAGCGGGAGACACGGTGTTCAGAAAGCATGCGGACCGGGGCTAGCAGATGGGTCATTGGCGTCTTCTCAACGGAAAAGCATGTTGAAGCCACATCGGACGATTACGTCGGCAGACCAGTCGTGATGGATCGGCAGGGCTCGGTGTCGACAATAAAGGGTCCAGGCCAAATGGCAAAAGAGGTATTGTAGCCCAAGAGTTTGTCGGCTTACTATCCTGAGTAACCTGTATATTTAGATCGTAGATGGAAAGCGCGATTAAAATATATACGAAAGAAACAGACTATTTACATGGGACAAGACAAACATATGTCACAATCACATCATGGTTGTGACTCGTTATATTTTTCATGACTTCAAAGATCATCTAAAAGTTATTTGAGGTTTTGAAAACACAATACCAGTCCAAATGCAAAGTAGGAAGTAAAACAAAATGTGTTTTTACAACATTACCTCAATGCTATAATCACTTCAGCCCCCAAAACAAGTCACGAAATGGAGCTCACAACCAAATGTCTGATTTAAATGGATTTGATCTAAAAACATTACATTAACTATTTTCTTGAGCAGGTTCCTGACTGTTAGATCTGTGAATGAGACATGATGCTGGGTTCAAACATGAGACAAATGTTCACTACATGCTTCAAACCTAGTCTAGTCCCTCAAATCTGGCTCAGTCCAGGGTACTTCAGGCAGTGAAACTGAGATTTGCATAGACATGTCTGGCTGGTTCTGCTTGCCCCAGAATAGAGCAGCACTGTCACCATATTAGGAATGAAACATTATGAATATATATTTCATGTAAAGTAATAATTTAGCAGTGTGAGTTCTGAGAGCAGATCTTACATGTTTATTATCAAATATCACACATTTTTCTCCATAGTATTGGAGCTACAGTATAACAGGATCATTCAGTTGTAGAAATGATTGCAGAGTATTTGTTTTATCATATGCCTTTTAAATTATGTTTGAAATCATGAGAGTAGCGATATGCTACAATGCTGAAATTATAAATGTAGCTGATTGATGCAAATTACTATGAAATGTGCTGCATATTCATGAGATAGTGATCACTGGAATCATGATTAAATTAAGTATTGGGGTTATTTTTCAATCAAAACAATCTTTATCTCAGAGGCAAGAAGATATATACAACTTAATCTCAAAATAGTTCATTTAGCACACAGCACTACTGATATTATTCACTATTATACTGTAACATTCAGCTCTTAAACACTGTTTCCAGAACAGTGTGGGGACTCTCTTGCCCCTTACAATTTCCTCTCCAGTCTCTAGACACTACAATGACTTCTCCGGAAGGCGGCCGAATCACTGGTGTCATTCTGAGCGACCCAGCAGGTGTACACCTCCCCCTCTTCCCAGCGTACCTTGTTCAGGGTCAGGGTGCTGCTGCGGCTGTAGCAGCCGCACTTCTCTTCTTCTGTGGTGGTCAGAACCCCCTCCTTCACCTCCGCTCCGTCCACCTCCCAGCTCACCATCGCCCCCTGGGGGGAGTAGCCACTCAGCAGGCAGGCCAGAGTGGCCGAGCCCCCAGAGAGCTGCTCAGAGGATGGGGGGAGCAGAGACACTGTCAGCCTGGCAGAGGGACCAGCTGGAAGAGAGGAGGGAGAGGAGAAATGCAGTAAACAGATATCACATATTCAGATTTAATAATCAGGTTCAATATTCACAGTGTAAATTTCCATATCAATTTAGTCAATTCTACTCTGAGACACAAGACACAATGACCTCAAAATACTGTTCAAAACTATAGATGACGTTCACTTTTAAACCATGTCAGTGTTAATATCTACCATAAATAAAATACAAAGTGTTGCTCTTGTTATAGAAATAGTAGTTGCTACATGTCTACAGAAAGATGAGCTGACATGCAATACTGTATTTCAAAATGTGCTCTTTTTAAATCACATGTTAGAATACTTATGATTTTATTACCAAATTAACTTGGTGGTATGTGAATAATTCTTTCACTTCGGTGACTCTGCCCTCTACCAATCTGTCCACAGAAATCTCTAAAAAGATATAGCCTAAGAGTCTTTCCTCTGAACGTTGTTCAATAGCATGATTACATTTTGTTTAATGAGAGAATACAAAAATATAATTATTTTTCAGCAACAGTTTTTGCCGCTTCCAAAAGTGTACAACAGTGATTCATTGTGGTGTAGTCGCCGTGAGAACCTTTACACACAGAGCACTCTCAGTACCACCCTAATAGTACTGAACTACTAGTATAATACAATAGGGACCGATTGTACTGAAGTACTAATATAATACAATCAAATCAAGCTTTATCAACACAGCACATTTAAGACATGGAATGCAACACAATGTGCTTTACAGGGGAAAAAAATAATTAAAAAACATTGAAAATAAAAGCTGAAATATTTACTACACAACAAACATAAGATATAAACAAAATAATGACACAAACTGAACAACAAAGAAGCACCATAAGGAAAGGAAAGGTAAAAATGTGTTTTAAGACCTCTTTTAAATATGTCTACATTTTTGGTCCCCCTCAGGTTCTCTGGCAGGCTATTCCAGAGGCTGGGGGAATAATAACTAAAGGCTGCCTCTCCATGCCACTTGGTCCTAGGTTTTGGGATAGTTAAAAGGCCAGTACCAGAGGAACAGAGGGACCTACTGGGTACATAACTTAAAAGCATGTTTGACATGTATTGGGGTGCACAATAATGGATTGATTTTAAAAATATCTTTAAATGAATTCTAAAACTCATAGGCAGCCAGTGCAGAGACCTTTAAAATCAGTGTAATGTGTACTCTCCGTCTGGTCTTGGTCAGGACCGTGCTGCAGCATTTTGGTCACGTTCCTAATGTGTGATTTAATATTGTGTTCAGAATCTAAAATAACAACTAGATTTTTTACCTGGTGAGTGGATGGTTTGGGATTGGGCTATCTTTCTCACACACTCTTTCCCATTGACTACGATCCATCCAGAGGCTTCGGTGGGTGTGCCAGAGGACAGGAAGAAGCTCACCTGGGCGGACGGCGAGACTGTGATCCTCCTGGAGCTCTGGGGAGAAGACACTGTGCAGCAGAACCTGAAGCGCTGCCTGCACAACAGTCACATATACTCAGAGATTTCGGGAAAGCTCAACCTCCGTGGTTATTACAGAACTGCAGAGCAGTGCCACACCAGGATAAAGTGTTTGAAAGCCAGCTATCTGCAGTGCCAGGAAACCATCAGGTAACCACTGCATTTCAGTTTCTGTTTTTGATACATTTGTAATTTAGCTAATGTGAATTGGATTACAGATTGATTCTAATTTTGCAATCCCTCTCTACCTGTGCTCTTCCTAGTTCATCTGGATCTGAGCAGGTTGATTTGAAGTTCTATGATATTTTGAAGCTAATATTTGAGAGGCAGCCTCCCTCCACCAGCACAGTGGTGACAGACTTGACCAATGACATATCAGAGGAATCAGACAGTGACTCACTTCAAGGTAAAAAGTTCAGCTCACATCAAACGATGCAAACTTTCTAATGACACTGAGTTTATCACTTCATGACTGAGAGCTGTCCTTCATGACAACAGAACCCACAACAACCATGAATTTTATCACCATCTTCATCTGTACACTTGTTTTCTGCTTCCAAGGCGATGATTGTATTTGCTTGGTTTTATGTTAAACTATTTTGATACACTGAAATTATGATATGATTTACACACTAAGATGTGTTAAAGGAGGTACTTGCTAATTGTTTGATGCCTTTTTTTCATAATCCAGAGGGCAGAACACTTTGACTCAGACTCCTAATGTGAAAGCTGTTCTCCCAGGACAGATGGTCTCTCTGGGTTGTAAAGCTAGCACTGATCCAGTTGGGAATTGTGGTGGTTCAGGTAAACTGTGTCTAGCTTGGTACCAACAGAAACCTGGAGCAGCTTCTAAACTCCTCATTTACTATATAAGCACACTTCAGTCTGGAACTCCGTCTAGATTCAGTGGCAGCGGATCTGGGAGTGACTTCACTCTGACCACCAGTGCAGTCCGGGCTGAAGATGCAGGAGATTACTGCTGTCAGAGTTTAAACTGCAGTCCATGTGTGTTCACACAGTGATACAGAGCCGTACAAAAACTTCCCTCAGTCAAACTGCACGGTGACTGTCCTGCTACAACTGGGACCTACTGCAGGTGCTGAGGGGAGGAGATGATCCAGTACAATGACACAGTGTGTAGTAGAGCTGAACAACAATATTTATTTCAGACTCAAAGCTGTTAGATCATATTCAGCCACTATCCCATGGGTTCTTTGACACATTTTTCTTGGAGAACCATGAATAAATGTATCTTCAAAAATCTAGTATCATACAAAATAGACTTCCTGATACCTTGACATTTAAAAAAAAATAGTGGAGCACTAACACAACTCTCCCTGCAGGGGGAGGCACATTACCATAAAAATGAAAAAGAAAAGATAGGCAAGCCAGTTAAGTTCTGTGCACACTGAGGTCAAAGCCATAATCAATGCCAGACCTCTAGTTCCTGTCTCCACCGATCCAGACTCACCATTCATCCTGATTCCCACTATGCTGCTTACCCAAAAGGTTGGGGCACCCCCTCCTCCCAGAGACTTCACTGACAAAGACCTTGAGTCGTGAGCCGTGAGTACCTTTCCGCCGACGCAAGTGGACTGAAGCTCACCACAACCTAAAAGAGGGAGATCTCATGCTCTTAAAAGACAATCAATTAACTTTCAACGAGTGGCCCATGGCACTGGTCACTTCCACCTTCACCAGCAGTGACAGTAATGTGTTCAAAGTGGAACTCAAGATTACTGCTCAGGGGACCACTAAGGAGTTTCTGAGACCCGCCTCAGAGGTCATATTCCTTTTAGCCATGGAAGATTGAAGGTTTGCTAGTCTTTGGGCACCAACACGATGGGGCTGCACTGTGGGACTCTTCAATGACCCCCATCCTCAGCATAGCCTCCACTTCTTGTTTCACGGCCTTCTGTCGGGCTTCCGGAATCCAATACGGCCTCTTTCTTTCCCCGGGCTGGGTACGGATGTGGTGTTCAATGAGGGTCGTGCGGCCCGGCTTCTCGGAGAACACCGCCGTGTTCCGATCGACAAGCTCCCTGGGCTCTTGCTTCTGGGCCAGGTCGAGGTCCTCATTGCTCGGGACCACCACTGGTAACGTTGGCGTCCTGGGTCCCGACCATAACACGTGGCAAATCTGTTGAGGTTTCCGTCTCCCTGGTTGCCGTACGTGGTAATTGACAGGTCCCAGCTTTTCGACCACCTCGTATGGTTTGTGCCATGTTGCCAGGAACTTACTTTCGGCCGTGGGGATCAATACCAACACCCTGTCTCCCACCTGGAATTCTCAGGGCTGGGCTCCCCGATTGTAAACCTGGGCTTCTCCATATGTTCCCTCACGCCTGGCCATATGGCTGTCATCCGCTCCCGCATAGTCTCCACGTGGTCTACCACGCTGTGTAAGGAGGTTGGTTGGGCTTCCCACACCTCCTTGGTGTGGTCCAGTAGGACACGTGGCCTCCTCCCATAGAAGAGTTCGAACTGGGAAAACCCAGTGGAGGATTGGGGTACTTCTCAGATTGAGACCATTAGGTGGGGTAGTAGTTGGTCCCAGTTCTTCCCGTCCTGCTCGATGACCTTCCACAGCATCTGTTTGAGCGTTTTGTTAAAGCGCTCGACGAGCCCATCCATCTGCGGGTAAAAAACGGAGGTCCGGATCTGCTTGATCTGCAGTAGGGCACACAACTCTTTCATGAGGTGGGACATAAACTCTGTACTTTGGTCTGTCAGGATCTCGTTCGCGATGCCCACCCAGCTAAAGAGGTGGAACAGCTCCAGGTGGGTGTGGGCCAGCTGAAGAACAGTTCCTACGTACCGTCAGGGCAGCAACAATACCTCTCGAAGTTCCACCTATTGGCGCGACACACGATACAAAAGGTTATTCTTAATTTGGAAATGGGGGTATCACCAGTCACTCACCCCCGGAAGTAGCTGTCCATCCACCGCTATCACTTGGGCTGCGGCGGCCTTCAAGTTACGATCCTTCCACTGAGCCGTCCCGAATTGTCCCCTCAGTTGGCCCCCAGCGGGGGTCTCTACTGGCCCCTCGAAATCGAGGAGGGGGAGGACGGACTCCTCCTCCAGGGGTTCTCCAGAGGGTTCAGGGTTCTGACTCCAGAGCCGTAGACAAATGCTGGTTAACCGGTTGCTTCCGGGCCACACAGGCTATTGGTCGTCTCAGCTCTCTTCTCAGCCGACTCGTACCTTCCTCCTTAATTCATGCCCCCGTAGGGCCGCGAACAGCGGACAATCCCGTCTCACTACGAGAGGTAACGGCAGCTCTGGTATTGCACCCACCATCATCTGACAGCTCCCTTGTGGCATCACGATGTTGGTCCATACGGTGGGATGCCGCTTTGTGTCACCGTGAACACAGGAAATGGACATCTCCCGACCCCGTTCGGTCTCCTGGTTCAGCAGGCTCGTGGTTAGGAGCGTAACCATGCTTCCGGAGTCTAATAGCGCTTCGTGTCATGCCCGTCAACCTTCATCGGGACCATGGGTGCAGTTGACTCGTAGTGTGCCCAACAGGAGGTGACTTAGTTCACTGCGTGACCCACCTCGTCAACCCCGATCTGACCACGTTATCAGATTGCACACATTCTCCACCACTTGTGGCAGACCAGGGGGTTTGGTCAAGACGTTTACATAGATCAGACACGGACAGAGTATGATTAGCTCGGTTTCAAGGATGTTTATTATTAAATAATAATTCAAAAAAGAAAAGGGTAGGTCTCCCCCATGAGAACCTCTCCGGGATACCGTCTTCTGGGCTCCAGGTCTTGCTGTATCCTGTCGGGCACACAAACTTAACTCCCTCGTCTTAGCTCGGGTAACCGTCTTCCAACTACATGGAAGTCACCTCACTTCCCCCAGTCCTTCCTGTGTGCTGCCCTTCTGGCAGCTTTATGGGCCTCGCACAGCTGGTGAGCAATCCGCCTTTGATTACTCACCAGCTCCCAATCAGCCCCAATTAGTCCTGTCCGGAAAGCCCGTCGAGACCTGGCACGTCCAGCAGATGGAGCCACTGCCTCGTGATGTATACTCCATCTGTTACCAGGCCTCGAGGAGTCTCCCCCGGTGGCTGACCTGCTGTACTCCACATGACATAAGCATTCATTACATAAGCAATAAAAACCCGTGTTTGCTTTGTCATTATGGGGTATTGTGTGTATTGATTGAATGATGAGGGAAAAAACAATTTAATAAGGTTACAGAATAAGGCTGTAACCTAACAGAATTTGGAAATAGTCAAAGAGTCTAAATACTTTCTGAATGCACTGTACATCCCATATGTTACCAAATTAGGCATACATTATCTTTTCATCTGGACACTGGCCCTCTGCTTTCAAGGTTACAATGTTAAGATTTTTTCATATTGTAGAAAAAAACATTCAAAAATACACAAATGAATAATATATTTATGGCCTTAAAATGTATATTAAAAACAATATGTATTTAATCATGAATTGTGTTTTTTATTTATTTTTCAGAATCCAGAGGACAGATCACCGTAACTCAGACTCCTGCTGTTAAAGCTGGTCTCCCAGGAATAACAGTCTCTCTGAACTGTAAAACCAGCAGTAATGTGCATTCAAATCACTTTCTAGCCTGTTACCAACAGAAACCTGGAGAAACTCCTAAACTCCTTATTTACTATGCTAAAACACTTCAGTCTGTGACTCCATCTAGATTCAGTGGCAGTGGATCTGGGAGTGACTTCACTCTGACCATCAGTGGAGTCCAGTCTTAAGATGCAGGAGATTACTACTGTCAGAGTTACCACAGTGGTAGAGCGTTAACACAGTGATACAGAGCCGTACAAAAACCTCCCTCAGTCAGACTGCCCAGTCACTCTACTGCTACAGCTGGGATCTACTGCAGGTGCTGAGGATAGGAGATGATCCAGTACAATGATAGTGTGCAGTAGAGCTGAACAACTAAATCTATTTATGATATCGAAAATCTGTTATATCATATTCCGTCATTCAAGGGTTCATTATATCATTTTTACAAAATGTTCTTGAGTATCTCATGGAGAACCATGAACCCATCTATTTTCAAAGGTTCAAATCTGGTATCTTCTGAAACAGACCTTCTGAAATGACTTTTTACATTCAACAGCTCACTAAAAAGCTTAAACTTAAGCTGGTCTTTGTCTTAAGGAACAAGTCTTGTTTTTATTCCAATCTAGAAAAGACCTGGTTGCAGACACTTTCTAGCCTGTGTTGGATTATATTAATATTCTGGAATGTTCCAGAATACTAGACATTCTACCATGATGCTTTTAGATTTGTAACCAACACAAGCCCTCTTGTCACGACTTCCGCCGAAGTCGGCTCCTCTCCTTGTTCGGCGATCGACGTCACCGGCTTTCTAGCCATCGCCGCTCCATTTTTCATATATCCATTTGTCATGTCTTGTTTCCATACATACCTGGTTTTCATTTCCCCAATTAATTAAGCTACTTGTATTTAACCCTCTGTTTCCCATCATGTTTTGTGTGTAATTGTTTCATGTTGCTGTAGTGTCTTTTTAAGCGCTTTACTTTTATGTTCTGTGTTTTTTGAGCGCATTTTATTTATATTGTGTTCTGTAACGGTTTTCTTGTGGTGAAGGAGAGGCAGACCAAAACGCAGCGTGGTTTCTATTCATGGTACTTTAATAAAGCGACTACACATGAACAATCTACAAAACAAGAACCGTGAAACACTAACCACCACTATCTGGTGCAAACACAGAGATAGGAACAATCACCCACAAAACCCAACACCAAACAGGCTACCTAAATATGGTTCCCAATCAGAGACAATGACTAACACCTGCCTCTGATTGAGAACCATATCAGGCCAGACATAGAAATAGACAAACAAGACATCCAACATAGAATGCCCACTCAGATCACACCCTGACCAAACAAAACATAGAAACATACAAAGCAAACTATGGTCAGGGTGTGACATGTTCTCATTTTGGAATGTTAATAAAGTAGCTTTGCTGCCCCATCATATTGGAACACTTTATAAAAGGACTTAAAATGTGATCATTTATTTCTGATTGAGGATTTTAAATCCCAGATTGGAGGACTGCTGCTGATCACTGTCTGCACATGTTTTAAACCTGCTCTTTGAAACTCTCTTTTGAACTGTTTTAACTTCCATTCATTGTTATGTTTTATACTGTACACAAATATAAACGCAACATGCAACTGTTTCAACGATGTCACTCCCTGACCATAGAGAGCCTTTTTATTCTCTATTTTGGTTAGGTCGGGGTGTGACTAGGGGGGTGTTCCTATCTAGGTGTTTTATTTCTATGTTGGCCTGGTGTGGTTCCCAATCAGAGGCAGATGTTTATCGTTGTCTCTGATTGGGGATCATATTTAGGCAGCCATTTCGCCACTGTTTTTTTTGTGGCATCTTGTTTTGAGTTAGTGCCTGTTGCACCGCTTAAGTTACGGTTGTTTGTTTCCTTTTTGTTTTGTAAGTTTCACAACAAAAAAAAAGATATGGAATTCAGAGCACGCTGCGCCTTGGTCTTCCTCTCCACACAGCCGTGGAAAACGATTTACTGTTCATATAAGGAAATCAGTCAATTTAAATAAATTCATTAGGCCCTAATCTATGGATTTCACATGACTGGGAATACAGATATGCATCTGTGATTGACAGATATTTTAAAAAAAATGGTAGGGGCGTGGACCAGAACCAGTCAGTATCTGGTGTAACCACCATTTGCCTCATGCTGTGTGACACATCTCCTTCGCATAGAGTTGATAAGGCTGTTGATTGTAGCCTGTGGAATGCTGCCCCACTCCTCAATAACTGTGCAAAGTTGTTGGATATTGGCAGGAACTGGAACACTATTGTACACATTTCTCCATCAATGGATGACATGTCTGGTGGGTATGCAGGCCATGGAAGAACTGGGACTTTTTTACTTTCCAGTAATTCTGTATCCTTGCAACATGGGGCCATGCATTATCATGCTGAAACATGAAGTGATGGCGGAGGATGTATGGCACGCTAATTGGCCTCAGGATATAATCACGGTATCTCTGTGCATTCAAATTCCAATCAATAAAATGCAATTGTGTTTGTTGTCCGTAGCTTAAGCCTGCCTGCCCATACCATAACCCCACCTCCACCATGGGGCACTCTTTTCAAAACGTTGACATCAGCAAACTGCTCACCCACACAACGCCATACACGTTGTATGCAGTTGTGTGGCCGGTTGGACCTATTACCAAATTCTCTAAAATGACAGCTTAGTCTTAGGCACAACGCATCGCTGTGTGCCTGGACACAGCACTTAGCCGTGGTATATTGGCCATATACCACAACACTCTGATGTGCCTTATTGCTATTATGAATGTGTTATCAATGTAATTAAGCAGTAAAAATAAATGTTTTGTCATACCCGTGGAATACGGTCTGATATACCACGGCTGTCAACCAATCAGCATTCAGGGCTCTAACCATCCAGTTTATTTATTTTATTTGATTTATTTTACCTTTATTTCACTAGGCATGTTAAGAACAAATTCTTATTTTCAATGACGGCCTAGTAACAGTGGATTAACTGCCTGTTAGCTATAATAGTGGATATAACATGATTATAACTCCCTAAAACATCCCAATGTTTTGTCAATGTAAAATCTCTCTCCTGCATACCACGCAATGCTAGAACCATCCAGCACCTTTCCAGCCTTTAATTGAGCTCTGCTGAGGCTCGTCAGTCTTTTACCAATCAAGGACATGGTAAGGCTCACCCTTTTAAAATGTTGCTAATCATGACGTCAGAGCTCTGGAGATCTCCCACTTTGAGCAGAGTCAGTCATCAGCATCACAGTCCACACACAGACTACAGTTACTGACCCTGACCAATGGAGGGAGACAGAAAGCAGATATTTTCTGGTCTAATAACACAGTATTAACTATATGCTACATTTGTAGATGTCTATAATCAATATATCAGTCCCCATTCAGCACTTATATCAGAAACAATTTACTTGATTACATAGCTATCATGTTTCTACATCACATCAGTCTGACTGTCCAGGAAGACTATTTCCATATAGAACACTTTGCATTGTCAGCACATGCTTCAGTGCTCTGGGAGTGTTTATAGCCATGTGAGTAGAACACTTCATGACTGAGAGCTGACTTATATCAACATCTTCATCTGGATATTTACCCTCTGGCTCCAAGGTAACAGATTTTCATAGAAAATGAACTATAATGAGGTTATATAGCCTATGTTAATATGCTATGAGGACAAATCAATGAACAATTGAATGCTAATACCACATGCCATCTCTGTTTCAGAGTCCAGAGGCCAGGTCACTGTGACTCAGACTTATGCAGTGAAAACTATTTCAGTGGGACACTCAGTCAGTCTCAGCTGTAAGACCAGCAGTGCTGTATACAGTGAGGGCAATGGACACTATTTGCACTGGTATCAACAGAAACCTGGAGGAGCTCCTCAACTCCTGATTCACACTTTCAACCAATGTCAGTCTGGGACTAGATTCAGATTCAGTGGCAGTGGATCTGGGAGTGACCCGTCTGAAGATGCAGGAGATTACTACTGTCAGAGTGCACACTACTTAAGTGCCTGGGTGTTCACACAGTGATACAGAGCTGTACAAAAACCTCCCTCAGTCAGACTGCACAGTCACTCTACTGCTACAACTGGGACCTACTCCAGGTGCTGAGGGGAAGACAGTGACATGGAACACTGATCAGTAGAGGAGGTCAACTTTGAATAGGGTTAGAAAGCATCATTCAGATCACATGTTCTCCATCATCATCATGGTTTTAACTTGTTATATTGGTCATGAACTGAAAGTGTATATAAAAGTTAGACGTTTTGGAACACATTACCAGTCCATATGTAGAGTAAGAACTACTGATGTTAAATCAGCATCAGCCCCCCAAACCAAACCCCTACATGCACTTCACAACCAATTATTGGTCATCATCTAGAATGTATTAACCCTTTTCATGAGCTGTTAGATCTGTGAATGGACATGATGCTGGGCTCAAACCTGAGACACATTTACATAGATACATACGCTACAAACTATTATCATAAAGTATAATATCCGTTTTATCTGTCATTAATTACATGCTGCCATATCTGTTATGTCTCCCTCTCTGAATCCACCAGGGTTATGAAACCAGTCCACTCCCTCACATCTGGCCCAGTCCAGGGTATTTCTGGCAGTGAAACTGGTCAACTGCTAGACTGGTAGATGTCGGAGTGAAACTGAGATTTACGTAGACAGGGCTGGGTGGTTCTGCTTGTCCCAGAATAGAGCATCACTGTCACCAGATGTTCACTCTGTTGCCAGGGGGTCGGAGGTAGAGAAGACAGGGGGAAATATAATTGTAGCGGTATTTATTAGAGAGGGGTAAAGAAAGATTTTGTTCGGGCGCCAGGCAAGTATTAACCATGCCGAAAGGAAAAGAGTAGAATAGAGAGAGTACCACTACCAGACCCACACACATCAGCAGAAGACTGCCTAGAGTGTAGCCTGTTTACCAGATAGCCAGTGGAGAGAAAAGAGAATACACACCATATAAAACCCACATCACAGCACAGGGGTAACCCAAACAAGAATACCTCATACAATAATACTAATACTAATAATGGCAGAGCAATTCAACAGCAACTTCATACAAGAACGAACCCAGTCATCAACATAGGATTTGCAATAATCGGTATTATTTTCTAGTGGATGAGTGCAGAGGGTATGAATGTGGGGGGTGTTCATCGACACAACAAAGGCCTTAAAAATGTCCACAGTCTTCTCGGCCACATGTCATTAGTACACCCCACCTCAATACAGTTCACATAATATACAACTTGCAAGCAACCTACTAAAATGTCCATCCAAATACTTCTGGCAGGGAAATAATAGTCCAGCTCTAATGAACTTCAATGGGAAGTGCATTTAAAAAATAGAGAGTCTGTTGCAGGGTAAAGCACTGGAATGAGAGGGAAGAGAAAGAGATAGAAAAAGATAAATCTTAGCTGTGGTCTTCAGGCCTGCCGGTGTCTGACTGTCCGATGGTTTGTTTGTTAAAGCTTCGCAACAATGTTGCTACTAATCCATGCGATCCATAACGGGCGCGGTCCCAAACAAAAACAACCACGATCTAAAGCGATCACACCGATGATTGAGTTAAATACTTTATAAACTACAAACGCTGAAAACAAACAACTTCTGCAGCACAGCACACACAATCAAACTGTCGCGCCACACAATAGCTCCTCCCCAAAGAGCTGAACGAGCTCTCTTTATTTCCTCCTTCCTTACTGCTCATGCGCTCTTAAAGTGGCAGTGCACGGTGAAGGCTCCGTGCAGATTTCGCCACACTCCTCCCCCCATGAAAAAACAATGCTTGTGGAAACAAAGAGGATGCAGGCTTTGACAAGTTCATGTTCCTGCTACACAAAACCAGGGAAGTCCTCCTCATCAGAGTCCTCCACGAAGAGGTCCTGCAGGTGTTGCTTTTGCCTGCGATCCAGCTCTTCTGCCGTAGGGTAGCAGGGCTTTAGGTCAACAACATGCACTGTCCTGACATCTTCCCCAGTGTCCTCCAAACAGACCAAGTAGTTCACTGGTCCAAACTGCTGCACTACACGGTATGGACCTTTCCATCTCGAAGCTAGCTTGGCAGTGAACTTCTTAGATGCCTTTGACAGATGATGTGAACGTATCCAGACACGAGACTGGGGTGGAAAACACACGTCTCGTCTATGTTTGTCATAGTTTCTCGGCTGTCGTTGTTTGGCTTTGGTTTTGCTGGCCTCCACTCTGGCTAGCAAGGTGTGGTGGTGTTGTACGGCATCAAACGCTGGGCAGTCAGGTGAAACATTTGAACTTTGCAAGACCCTGTCCATCGGACCTTTTAGTGGTCTTCCCAGGTGGAGTTCGGCGGGAGTGACCCCAGAAGTCTCCTGCACGGCAGAGTTCAGTGCAAAGCGAAATTCAGGGAGATGCTGATCCCACCTTGTGTGCTGATCCCCCACGAATGAAGCAATCATCCCCTTCAGGGTTCGGTTTACACTCTCGGTCAGGTTGGTCTGAGGATGATAGGCTGTGGTCAACTTGGCAATTACACCCCAGTAGGTACAGAGCTCTTTGTAGATTCCTGATATGAACTGCGGACCTCGGTCAGAGAGGATTTGGTCTGGAATTCCAAATCTGGTAAAAACCTCCCTTCGCAGAATTAGAGCAATGGCTGATGCAGTAGCTTTGCGGAGGGGAAACAACTCCACCCAGTGTGTGTAGTAGTCCACTACCACCAATAAAAATTAATTCAGTGTCCCCCGGCTGGGAGGAAAAGGTCCCATGAGGTCAATTCCCAACATTTCATTTGGATGGTTCACCACGGTCTGTTGCATTTTCCCGGCAGGTCTGCCAATGTCTGGTTTGTATTTCTGGCAGACTTCACACTGCTGTACAAACTTCCGGGTATCAACCCACATGCCTGGCCAGTAAACCACCTCTTGTAGTCTTCGATAAGTTTTAAAAACTCCAAGATGGCCACTCATGGGATTGGCATGATAAGCTTGGATTATCTGGTCACACAATGTAGAGGGAATGAAGACGCGATAATGGGTGCAGTGTATTCCATCTCCTCTTGGAGTTTTTCGATACACTTTATCCTGAATTATGCTATACTTATCATTGAAGCGACTCTTGGAGTCTTCTTCAGACAGACTCTTGTGGATCGCCATGATGGCAGCATCCTTCTGCTGTGCTCTCCATACACTCTCATCATCCAGAGGAAAGGAATCATCCAGACATTTAGCGGTAGTATAAGTACTGCACAAGGGAGGACAAACATTGGCAGTCTCTGTAATCCGAGAAAGGGCATCTGGTACAACGTTCAGTTTTCCTTTGCGATACTCAATGATGAAGTCAAACTTCTGCAGTCTGATAGACCAGCGAATAAGACGGCTGTTGGTCTTGCCTGATGCCAGAACCCACTGCAGAGCAGCATGGTCTGTGACAACGGTGAAGATCTTTGCCTCCAAGTAGTAGCTCCATTTCTCCAAAGCCCAGACCACAGCGAGGCACTCCCTTTCAGTCGTTGAATAATTCCTCTCGGCTGAATTAAGGGTGCGACTTGCATAGGCAAGAACTTCTTCTGTTCCAAGTCCTGTTTGTTGAGCCAAGACTGCTCCAAGTCCTGTTTGACTTGCATCCGTGTACACAATGAAATGAGCATTCAGGTTAGGATGTCCAAGCACTGGAGGAGTAATTAGACTGTTTTTGAGTGCTTCAAATGCACCTTGGCATGCAGGGGTCCATTGGAATTTCACACCTTTCTTGGTGGTTGAGTGGTTCAGCTACCTTTGAAAAATCAGGCACAAACCTGTGGTACCATCCAGCCATACCCAGAAACCGCTGAACAGCCTTGAGGGATGTGGGAATTGGGAATTCCTGCACGGCTGCAACTTTGGCTGGATCTGCATGGATACCTTCAGCATTAACCACATGACCAAGGAACTTGAGTTCTGGCAGACAGAAACAACACTTCTTCAAGTTCAAGGTCAAACCTGCAGCCTTTAGTCTGTCGAAGACGGACTGAATGTCTTGCAGATGATCCGCAACAGAGGAGGAGTAGATTATGATGTCATCCAGATACACAAGACAATTTCTACCCCTCAGATCTCCCAGGACAGTCTCCATCAACCGTTGGAAGGTTGCTGGAGCATTCTTCAAACCAAAAGGCATGACTTTGAAGGAGTACAAACCAGCAGGGGTGACAAAGGCAGTCTTGTCCTGACTAGCGGGATCCATTGACACCTGCCAATAGCCACTGTTCAGATCCAGATTACTAAAGATGGATGCTCCTGCCAGAGATTCCAGTATGTCATTTATGTTTGGTAGAGGGTAGGCATCGCTTTCTGTTATGGCATTCGGCTTCCTGTAGTCCACACAGAATCGATATCCACTATCTTTCTTAGGAATCAGGACAACCAGAGAAGCCCATCCGGAAAAAGAAGGTTCCACAATTCCATTCTCCAACATGCTTTTGAGCTGTTCATTGAGAATTGCCAGTTTGGCGGGGGACAGCCTGTAGGGACGCTGCTTAATGGGGACCTCATGCCGGGTATAGATTTTGTGTTTGAAGACGGTTGTACGGCCGAGTGTAAGAGTACAGAACTCACTGTTCACGTCCAACATCTGGGAGAGCTGCCACCTTTCATCATCCGACAGACATGCCTGTTCCACTGCTTGTTTGATGTAGAAATCCGCATCAGGTTTGTTTTTGCTCTCGGATAGAAGGGGGGGTACGGCGGTAATCAGGGTGATAGTTGGGTTCTCAGACTTCACTGGTGGAACATGTTTTTGTCTTTGTCTCTTTATATTTTCTCTGTCTCTTACTTGACCTTGGCCGGACTCTGCATAATGTAGCAGGCTCCAACCTGAAATCAGTGCATTACCAGGTTGAAATGGATGAGGCTGGGAATAGTCAGAGTGTAGCCGATAGGAGGGTTCGGACATAGAGATGGTCAGTCCACTGAAGAACAGGAAGTCTAGGCCAAGGACTACAGCAAATGCAAGGCTTGAATCTGCAAGTATTGCCACCGGAAGGTTAATAGTCTCACCATGCAGTTTTATTATTATACTAATCCAGCCCAAGGGGGTGGTAGGTTCTCCATTGGCCAAGTACAATGGTCCCTCCTCCCATGTTCGTAGCTCCTCATGAGGTAATGCCATGTTCTGCCACAGGGCCTCTTGCATCAGGGTGTAAGATGCCCCTGTGTCGATTATGGCCTTCCCTCTCCAGTTCTTAACAGTCAGAGGAACCAATAGTTGTTGCGGAATAGGAATAAGACCGCTAGCTGTGCTGTCTAAAGGCTTCATGGTGGGCATTAAGGCTGACCCAATTGTATGCAAGCCACCACGCCTGTGTAGACTTTCAGTCTTCGGTCCTTTGACCTTTTCCTGAATCCTGATGCTGGACATAGAGCGGGCAAGAATCTGGAGGATGTTGGACTTTACACCTCCAACACATAACTGGACTTTTGTCCTGGATCTTGGGTACAAATATCTGAGACGGTTTAGCACCAGGAGAGTTATGGGTATACTGGGATGAGGGAACGGTGTTTTTAGTTTGAAGGTGGTGCTTCCAGTCCTTCTCAAACTGAGTCCCAAAACGCACCAGATCATCCACATTTTGCACACGTTCTCGAAGTTGACTAGCAAGGCGGGGAACCATGTTCTTAAGAAGGAGTTTGACCATCTCCTGCTCAGTAATGTCAGCCTTCCATCTCCTACATAGAACTCGATAGGAGAAGGCAAAGTCCCGTATTGGCTCTGCTTCACCCTGGACTCTGTTACGAACACGTTCCGCCAGTTCATCCCCATAGTCCTCTGAAAGGAAGGCTAAGAGGAATATTTATTGAAACTCCTGCCAGGTTGACACATGTTCAGGGGCTATCTCCCACCAGTATCTTGCTGTACCATGGAGAACACTGCGGAGGGTGGCAAGAACCTCCAAGTCAGTAAGGGGCCGGATAGAAAGAAAATCATTACACTTAGATAAGAAAAACAGTGGATCCACATCATCTTCTGGACTGCCAAAAGTGGGGAAAAGTAGTTTTATAGGGAGGGAGTGCTCTAGAGGAGACATGACAGTGGCAGCGGGAGTTCTGTTGTTTAACAGTATCTTCAGAGGGGTTTTTGTAGTGCTACCTGTTCCTATTCCGTTACTGGCCAAGCCAGTGGCAGAGGTAAAACCTGAGGGAGGTGCAGAACATTTGTCCAGAAGGGAAAAGCACTGCATTACCTCCTGGTGCAGCCCTTCCAGTTGAAGGTCTGTGGCCTTCTGTGCTTTTTCCATCTCATTAACGGTGTCCTTTTGAGTCTGTTCAATCAAAAATCGTAGTTCCCCTGTGAGAGAGTTCTTCATGTCCTCCATAACTTCCTTCAGATAAGAACACACTCCCTTCACAACAGACGCTGACTCCTCTGCTCTCTGTTTTTGTTCCTCCTCAAGAAAGATTATGACTTGATGATGGTTAGTTTCCATTTGTGTTTTGAACCGGTGCAGTTTTCCTTGAATATCCTGCTTCAGAGAATCTTGTAAATATTTCTGTCTCTGAACAATTTGTTGTTGGTTTTCCTCCATTTGACAGGGAAGGTAATCCAACCTCCTCTGCACATCTGTCTGATGAGCCTCCACACATTCACTGAGTTTGCGAATGGCATTCTCCTGCATTGTCAAACTATGATTGGTGTGTGTCCATTGATGTTCCAGTTGTCCATTGATCACAGAGACACCTCTCCCAGTCTCTCTGGACAGGGTAACCGGAAGGGTTTGAGGGGAGGGTAATGGTGGAGATGTTATAGGTGAGCCAGAAGCCTGGGGATTAGGGGCAGTGCTATCCAACTCCATTAGTTCGAGTCCTTCCACAATGAAAGAATCCCGAACATGATTACCGTCAGGTGTATCCACATTCACACAGTATGGGGTTCCAACAAAAGACATGATTCAACCTTGTGTGGATGGTGTCATGGGTGTCTCTCTTCAAGTCCCTGTTCGGGCGCCAATTCTGTAGCGGTATTTATTAGAGAGGGGTAAAGAAAGATTTTGTTCGGGCGCCAGGCAGGTATTAACCATGCCGAAAGGAAAAGAGTAGAATAGAGAGAGTACCACTACCAGACCCACACACATCAGCAGAAGACTGCCTAGAGTGTAGCCTGTTTACCAGATAGCCAGTGGAGAGAAAAGAGAATACACACCATATAAAACCCACATCACAGCACAGGGGTAACCCAAACAAGAATACCTCATACAATAATACTAATACTAATAATGGCAGAGCAATTCAACAGCAACTTCATACAAGAACGAACCCAGTCATCAACATAGGATTTGCAATAATCGGTATTATTTTCTAGTGGATGAGTGCAGAGGGTATGAATGTGGGGGGTGTTCATCGACACAACAAAGGCCTTAAAAATGTCCACAGTCTTCTCGGCCACATGTCATTAGTACACCCCACCTCAATACAGTTCACATAATATACAACTTGCAAGCAACCTACTAAAATGTCCATCCAAATACTTCTGGCAGGGAAATAATAGTCCAGCTCTAATGAACTTCAATGGGAAGTGCATTTAAAAAATAGAGTCTCTGTTGCAGGGTAAAGCACTGGAATGAGAGGGAAGAGAAAGAGAGAGAAAAAGACAAATCTTAGCTGTGGTCTTCAGGCCTGCAGGTGTCTGACTGTCCGATGGTTTGTTGGTTTGTTTGTTAAAGCTTCGCAACAATGTTGCTACTAATCCATGCGATCCATAACGGGCGCGGTCCCAAACAAAAACAACCACGATCTAAAGCGATCACACCGATGATTGAGTTAAATACTTTATAAACTACAAACGCTGAAAACAAACAACTTCTGCAGCACAGCACACACAATCAAACTGTCGCGCCACACAATAGCTCCTCCCCAAAGAGCTGAACGAGCTCTCTTTATTTCCTCCTTCCTTACTGCTCATGCGCTCTTAAAGTGGCAGCGCACGGTGAAGGCTCCGTGCAGATTTCGCCACATAATGAAGAAGTGTAGACCACACATTGTTGAAAACCATTGTGAAAACAACTGATTTAATAAAATCATATTAGGAATTAAACATGATACATATATTTGTTATGGAAAGCAACTGTTTAGCAGTGTGAGTTCTGAGAGCAGATCTTAGAGGTGTATTGTTTATTATTGCTACATAAACTTGGTGGTATTCTCTCACTTCGGTGACTCTGTCCTCTACCAATCTACCAATCTGTCCACAGAAATGTCTAAAAAGATTTAGCCTGAAAGTCTTTCCTCTGGAGAAGATGATAACATCTCATGTTGTTCAATGGATTACATTTTTTGGGGAATTTCACAATTTTCTCCCATAATAAGTGATACAGTAACAAAGATAAAATAACATGATGGAACTAGGTCCAACACATGGAACGTACAGTGTAATACTGAGACAAGTAAACAAGCACTATTAAGTAAATCCTTGCAGCATAACTGCTGATATATCAGGTTCTAGGTCATTTAAATAAGGTTCCCACACTATGTAAAACTGATCTGTTTTAGAATGTAATGTACCTGTCAGATATTCTAAGATTAAATTTTTTTATGAGAGAATATACAAATATACTTATTTTTCAGCACCAGTTTTATGGCACTTCCAAAAGTGTACCTGTAAGGGGTGCGTAACTGGTGGCAAGGAAGTCAAACGCAGGAGAGCAGAACTTGGTGAATAGACGGAGCAGTTTCATAAATAATACTAACGGCATACAAAACAACAAACACATGGGTACAAAACCCGTAGCGCACCAGTAACACAAGAACTTACAATAAACAGTTCCCGACAAGGACATGGGGGAAACAGATGGAAAATATACACCATGTAATTAGGGAATTGAAACCAGGTGAGTGTGAAAACAAGACAAAACTAACGGAACATGAAAAATGGATCGGCAATACCACAAATATTCATTAAAGTCCTTCACATAAGAGTGAGCATCTTCACTCACAGAGCACTCTCAGTACCACCCTAGTACTGAAAAATGAGTATAATACAATAGGGACTGATAATACTGAAGTACTAGTATAATACAATAGGGACTGATAGTACTGAAGTACAAGTATATTACAATAGGAACTGATAGTATTAAGTACTTGTACAATACAATAGGGATTGATAGTACTGCAGTATTAGTATAATACAATAGTGACTGATAGTATAAATCGATAGAGACTGATATAGACCCCATGAACTAGTATAATACAATAGGTACTGACAGTTCTGAAGTACTAGTATAGTAAAATAGGGACTGATAGTACTGAAGTACTAGGATAATACAATGGGGACTGACAGGTCTGTAGTACTACTATAAGACAATAGGGACTGATATCACTGAAATACTAGTATAAGACAATAGGGACAGAGTACTGAAGTACTAGTATAATACAATATGGACTGATAGTCCTGATTTACATTTACATTTACATTTACATTTAAGTCATTTAGCAGACGCTCTTATCCAGAGCGACTTACAAATTGGTGCTTTCACCTTATGACATCCAGTGGAACAGCCACTTTACAATAGTGCATCTAGGTCTTTTAAGGGGGGGGGGGGGGGGGGGGGGGGGGGGAGAAGGATTACTTTATCCTATCCTAGGTATTCCTTAAAGAGGTGGGGTTTCAGGTGTCTCCGATGTAATCCAATGAAGAACACAGATAATTAATAATTTTTCATTTTGGATCAATGGTTTACAGTAAAATATATTTAAAACATGATAAAATAATGTGTATAATCTGTATCATAGTTAACAGTTATAAATGTGGGTGCTAACCAGGAAGATGATTAACTTATTCGCATAGCTAATTTGCATAGTGATGATGCTCTGCATAGACAGCACATGCTTCAGTGGTCTGGAAGTGTTTATATCCCTGTGAGTTTAACACTTCATGACTGAGAGCTGTCCTTCATGACAACAGAACCCACAACAACCATGACTTTTATCACTATCTTCATCTGGATACTTTCTTTCTACTTCAAGGGTAAAACATTTTTTAGAAAGTTCTATGTTTATTTAATGAAAATTCAACAATGAGTAAACTGAAAGATTGTTTTATTAATTCCGGGTTATTAATTCAAATTATTGGTGTTATCTATGTTTCAGAATCCAGAGGACAGTACACTGTGACACAGACTCCTTTGGTGAAAGCTGTTCTCCCAGGACAGACAGTCTCTCTGAACTGTAAAACAAGCAGTGATGTGTATCCTGACTGTGGTTCATCTTTGCCCTGTATGGCCTGGTACCAACAGAAACTTGGATCCATTCCCGAACTCCTTGTTTATCAAGGAAGTACTCTTAACTCTGGGACTCCATCTAGATTCAGTGGCAGTGGATCTGGGAGTGACTTCACTCTGACCATCAGTGGAGTCCAGGCTGAAGATGCAGGAGATTACTACTGTCAGAGTTTACACTACCCCAATAATAAACATGTGTTCACACAGTGATACAGAGCCGTACAAAAACCTCCCTCAGTCAGACTGCACAGTGACTGTACCGTTACAGATGGGACCTACTGCAGGTGCTGAGGAGGAAGAGACAGAGACATGGAACACTGACTGAACTAAAATACACTGAGATAAATATATCAGTGATGCTGACAATATGTCAACTCTTTCACCCTCATGCTAAAGCATTCCTGAACTGATAACACTCACAGGTCCAGACTACATAAATATTACTTCCCTGCAGTTATGGCCAACAATCTTTTTCATAACATGTCACACAATAAGTTGAATGGACTCCATCTATGTGCAGTAGTAATGTCTCACACAATTTCAGAATAAATGACCTAGCTTCTGTAAGGTCCCTCAGTCAGTTATAAATGTGGGTGCTAACCAGGAAGATGATTCACTTTTTTTATTGTTCTGGAAAATACCATAAGCTTATTTACACAGTGATGATACTCTGCATAGACAGCACATGTTTCAGTGGTCTGGAATTGTTTATAGCCCTGTGAGTTTATCACTTCATGACTGAGAGCTGTCCTTCATGACAACAGAACCCACAACAACCATGACTTTTATCACCATCTTCATCTGGACACTTTCCCTCTGCTTTCAAGGTTACAATGTTAAGATTTGTTTTATATTGTAGAAAGAAATCATTCAATATGCACAAAATAATAATATATATAGAATAATATAGGCTTTAATATGTATATTCCAAACTATTTATTACAATATGTATTTAATAATTAAATGTGTTTTTAATATATTTTCAAGTGGACAGTACACTTTAACTCAGACTAGTGCAGTGAAAGCTGTTCTCCCAGGACAGACAGTCTCTCTGAACTGTAAAACCAGAAGTAATGCACATGGAAATAACCATCTAGCCTGGTATCACCAGAAACCTGGAGGAGCTCCTCAACTCCTTATTTACCATGCTACAACACTTCAGTCTGGGACTCCATCTAGATTCAGTGTCAGTGGAACTAGGAGTGACTCTGACCATCAGTGGAGTCCAGGCTGAAGATGCAGGAGATTGCTACTGTCAGAGTTACCACAATAGTCCAGTATTCACACAGTGATAAAGAGCAGTACATAAACCTCCCTCAGTCAGACTACACAGTGACTATACTGCTACCGCTGGGATGTACTGTAGAGGAGATCAACTCTGGCATTTGACAATGTGATTAGAAAGCGATAATGTTCTCTGTTATCATTAGCATTATCATCATCATCATTAGTATCCTGATTAAATTACAGCTGATTATTGCCATATTGTCATGACACCTCAGTGTAAATATAAAAAGTAACCCCACCGAGTCGCAGAAGTCCAAAAAATGTGAAACATTTCAGCCCCCCATGTATGAAAGAAAAAGATGTGGAGCTCAGACATTAGACTCATGTCAGTAACTGTCAATGCCTGTCGTTAGTAATACTGTCACACCCTGACCATAGAGAGCCCTTGTTTCTCTATGGTGTAGTAGGTCAGGTTGTGACTGGGGGTATTCTAGTTAATTATTTATATGTGGTGTTCTAGTTTATTTTTCTATGTTGGTGATTTGTATGATTCCCAATTAGAGGCAGCTGGTAATCGTTGTCTCTAATTGGGGATCATATTTAGGTAGCATTTTCTCCACCTGTGTTTGTGGGTGTCACGCCCTGACCTTAGTATTCTTTGTTTTCTTTATTATTTTGGTTAGGTCAGGGTGTGATGTATGAGTTTTTGGCCCCGTCTAGGGGTTTTGTATGTCTATTGGTGTTTCTAGTCTAGGTGTTATGTATGTCTATGGTTGCCTAGATTGGTTCTCAATTAGAGGCAGCTGTTTATCACCATATTTAGGCAGCCATATTCCTTGGGTATTTTGTGGGTTATTGTCTATGGTTAGTTGCCTGTGTCTGCACTTGTTTATAGCTATAGCGTCACGTTCATTTTGTGTAGTTTGTTAAGTGTTTCTTCATTAATAAATAGAAGAATGTATTCACATCACGCTGCGCCTTGGTCTCCTCCATTCAGTACTAGTATAATACAATAGGGATTGATTGTACTGAAGTACCAGTATAATACAATAGGGACTGATTGTACGGAAGTACTCGTATAATACAATAGGTACCGATAGTACTGAAGTACTAGTATAATACAATATGGATTGATAGTCCTGGGTTAGGAGTATAATACAATAGGTACCGATAGTACTGAAGTACCAGTATAATACAATAGGGACTGATTGTACTGAAGTACTAGTATAATACAATAGGGATTGATAGTACTGAAGTACCAGTATAATACAATAGGTACCGATAGTACTGAAGTACCAGTATAATACAATAGGGACTGATTCCACTGAAGTACTCGTATAATACAATAGGTACCGATAGTACTGAAGTACTAGTATAATACAATAGGGATTGATAGTCCTTGGTTAGGAGTATAATCTACTGAAGAACGAAGATAATTGCATTTTCACCTTGGATCACTGATTTACTGTCTAAGGTATTTACAACATTAGAAAATAGTCTGTGTCTGTATAATCTGTAAATAGTTACATGTTTAACAGTTCTGAATGTGGGGCCTTAACAGGAATATTATTTACATAAAACACTTTGCATTGGCAGCGCATGCTTCAGTGCTCTGGGAGTGTTTATAGCCCTGTGAGTTTAACACTTAACGGCTGAGAGCTGTCCTTCATGACAACGGAACCCACAACAACCATGACATTTTTTACCATCCTCATTTGCACACTTGCATTCAACATCAAGGGTAAAAGATAGTTCTACAGTATGTTTGTATACTGAAAAGTAAACAGTGAGTTAACTGGACAGTTGTTGATATTGTTTGATTTATTCCTGGTGATGTATAATTACTAGTTTTCTCTTTGTTTCAGAATCTAGAGGTCAGTACACTGTGACTCAGACTCCTGCTGTGAAAGCTGTTCTCCCAGGACAGTCAGTCTCTCTGAACTGTAAAACCAGCAGTAATGTGCATGGCGCAGGAGGCACTTATCCCTGCCTAGCCTGGTATCAACAGAAAGCTGGAGGAGCTCCTAAACTCCTTATTTACTATGCTAAAACACTTCAGTCTGGGACTCCATCTAGATTCAGTGGCAGTGGAACTCATAGTGACTTCACTCTGACCATCAGTGGAGTCCAGGCTGAAGATGCAGGAGATTACTACTGTCAGAGTTTACACAGTGGTCCAGTGTTCACACAGTGATATAGAGCCATACAAAAACCTCCCTCAGTCAGACTGCACAGTGACTGTACTGATACAGCTGGGACCTACTGCAGGTGCTGAGGGGAGGAGACGATCCAGTACAATGACACAGTGTGTGGTAGCGTTGAACAACAGAGTAGTCAAACTAGAGCTATGTCTAGAAGACCTTAGATCATATCTGATCACTAAATGTTTCTCCTGACCATTAACTACATGTTGACGCTGTTGAGTAACTCAAGGAAAACCACCAACCCATCTGAATAGAGATCAAATCTAATTTTATTGGTCACATACACATGGTTAGCAGATTTTAATGTGGGTGTAGCAAAATGCTTGTGCTTCTAGTTCTGACCGTGCAGTAATATCTAACAAGCAATCTATACATTTCACAACAACTACATTATACATACAAGTGTAAAGGAATGAATAAGAATATGTACATATAAATATATGAATGAGCGATGGCTGAACGACATAGGCAAAATGCAGTACATGGTACAGAGTACAGTATGTACATAGGAGATGAGTAATGTAGGGTATGTAAACATTATATAAAGTGACATTGTTTAAAGTTACTAGTGATACATTTATTACATCCAGTTTTTAATTATTAAAGTGGCTAGAGATTTGAGTCATTATGTTGGCAGCAGCCACTCAATGTTAGTGATGGCTGTTTAACAGTCTGATGGCCTTGAGATAGAAGCTGTTTTTCAGTCTCTCGGTCCCAGCTTTGATGCACCTGTACTGACCTCGCCTTCTGGATGATAGCAGGGTGAACAGGCAATGGCTCAGCTGGTTGTTGTCCTTGGGGATCTTTTTGGCCTTCCTGTGACATCGGGTGGTGTAGGTGTCCTGGAGGACAGGTAGTTTGCCCCCGGTGATGCGTTGTGCAGACCTCACTACCCTCTGGAGAGCCTTACGGTTGTGGGCGGAGCAGTTGCCGTACCAGGCGGTGAGACAACCCGACAGGATGCTCTCGATTGTGCATCTGTAAAAGGTTGTGAGTGTTTTTGGTGACAAGACAAATTTCTTCAGCCTCCTGAGGTTGAAGAGTCACTGTTGGTCTTTCTTCATCACGCTGTCTGTGTGGGTGGACCATTTCAGTTTGTCTGTGTTGTGTACGCTGAGGAACTTAAAACTTTCCACCTTCTCCACTACTGTCCTGTCGATGTGGATAGGGGGGTGCTCCCTCAGTTGTTTCCTAAAGTCCACGATCATCTCCCTTATTTTGTTGACGATACAATAATCAAAACCCCTAAAGATGACCTCTGTTTTGAATACACTCCTGGATAGTGAGAGTCAGGGTGCTGCTCCAGCTGAACAGGCCATCCTTTTCCAGGACCCCAGGACTAGGTTCCTGCTTCTTGGTGGTCCTGTCCACTTTCCAACTCATGATACAGTCTGAGGAAGAAGCCCTTGTTGGCCAGGCACATCAGTGTGGTCATTGTCTTACTGGAAAGCTCCCCACTAGAGGGGGGCAGGACGGTCAGGGTGGTGGAAACTGTTACCAAGGAGAAACAACACATCAACTACATCAAAATAAAACACTTTGGAAATGACTTCTAAACTGTATATGAATATAACAGTTATATTGCTAAAAGATGTGAAGAAAACAGTAACTTTATATAAAGCAGATTACAAGAATAAAGTATACAAGCAGAAAACATACAGGCATGACGTGTTTAACTTAAACATTACTTTGTCGTACAGATATTTTTTTAGGAACGTATCTGATCAGAATACTCAAATGTATAGTATTTTTTTAATCCAAGAGGTTTGATTCAAACATAACGAAGACCCTGTCACAAGTGTAGAGAGGAGTAGGCAGGAGGCAGTCGCAGGTTTAGAACTACGGAATTTATTAAAGCACCACATATAAAAACGGGACGAAACCCAAAGTGCAAAAGAATAAAGTGCTCAGGAAATAGTGGGATCGATTCGTCTCAGGAAAACAAGCAACATTTACAATGACCGACAAAGACAAATGACAGAGGGAGAAAATATACAGTAATAGAGTGAGGACTGGAACCAGGTGTGTGTAATGATGACGAGACAAGTCAGGGGATGATGAGTGAAGGGTGTCTGCAAGCAGCAGGTCGGCAACGCCAAACTCCTGAGCAGGACAGGAGGGGGAGACAAAGCGAAGGCTGTTGTGACAAACAATTTTTTGGTTACTAGATGATTCCATATGTGTTATCTCATAGTTTTGATGTCTTCACTATTAAAAAAAATAGTAAAAAATCACAAAAAAACAGGAATGAGTAGGTGTGTCCAAACTTTTGACTGGTACTGTATATATATGTATATATATATATCTATATACACTGCTCAAAAAAATAAAGGGAACACTAAAATAACACGTCCTAGATCTGAATGAATGAAATATTCTTATTAAATACTTTTTTCTTTACATAGTTGAATGTGCTGACAACAAAATCACACAAAAATTATCAATGGAAATCAAATTTATCAACCCATGGACGTCTGGATTTGGAGTCACACTCAAAATTAAAGTGGAAAAACCACACTACAGTGTCACACCCTGACCATAGTTTGCTTTGTATGTTTCTATGTTTCGGTTGGTCAGGGTGTGAGCTGAGTGGGAATTCTATGTTACATGTCTAGTTTGTCTATTAGTTCTATGTTTCTAGTTCTATGTTTGGCCTGATATGGTTCTCAATCAGAGGCAGGTGTTCGTCATTGTCTCTGATTGGGAACCATATTTAGGTAGCCTGGGTTTCACTGCGTGTTTGTGGGTGATTGTCCTTGTTCCTGTCTCTGTGTTACTTTGCACCAGTATTAGGCTGTTTCGGTTTTCGTGGTACGTTTATTGTTTTTGTATTTGATTCGTGTTTACTTTGTTTCATTAAACATGGATCGCAATAGCCACGCCGCATTTTGGTCTGACTCTACTTCACCTAAAGAAAACCGTTACATACAGGCTGATCCAACTTTGATGTAATGTCCTTAAAACAAGTCAAAATTAGGCTCAGTAGTGTGTGTGGCCTCCACGTGCCTGTATGACCTCCCTACAACGCCTGGGCATGCTCCCGATGAGGTGGCGGATGGTCTCCTGAGGGATCTCCTCCCAGACCTGGACTAAAGCATCCGCCAACTCCTGGACAGGAGCGAGACATGATGTCCCAGATGTGCTCAATTGGATTCAGGTCTGGGGAACGGGCGGGCCAGTCCATAGCATCAATGCCTTCCTCTTGCAGGAACTGCTGACACACTCCAGCCAGATGAGGTCTAGCATTGTCTTGCATTAGGAGGAACCCAGTGCCAACCGCACCAGCATATGGTCTCACAAGGGGTCTGAGGATCTCATCTCGGTACCTAATGGCAGTCAGGCTACCTCTGGCGAGCACATGGACGGTTGTGCGGCCCCCCAAATAAATGCCACCCCACACCATGACTGACCCAACGCCAAACCGGTCATGCTGGAGGATGTTGCAGGCAGCAGAACGTTCTCCACGGTGTCTCCAGACTGTCACATCTGTCACATGCTCAGTGTGAACCTGCTTTCATCTGTGAAGAGCACAGGGCGCCAGTGGCGAATTTGACAATCTTGGTGTTCTCTGGCAAATGCCAAACATCCTGCACAGTGTTGGGCTGTAAGCACAACCCCCACCTGTGGACGTCGGGCCCTCATACCACCCTCATGGAGTCTGTTTCTGACCGTTTGAGCAGACACATTTTGCAGGGCTCTGGCAGTGCTCCTCCTGCTCCTCCTTGCACAAAAGCGGAGGTAGCGGTCCTGCTGCTGGGTTGTTGCCCTCTTACGGCCTCTATGGGAGAATTATGTACACATATGGAGGAACATAATACTATAACACAAGAGAGAGATACACTTATAGAGTGCATTTGCCATTCTGGTAAAATACATTGTCTATTGTATAGGAGAGGAGAACAGAGGAGGCCATAGATGTATAGTCTGCTGATCTTAGACAACCACATGAAGAGAAGGCGACACATAGGCGCCTAGGACAGCTGGACATACAAAGGTCAGAGGGATATACAAAGGAGGGGGTCAGCCAAATGACCAACTGATGGATTATAGACATAGCTCACATATTTTTAGGACATGGAGATGCTGAAGGAATGACAGAGGAGACACATAGTCTGCTGATCCGAGATAAAGACACACATTGAGCTAAGTGCAGGGACAAAGCAAGCCTATAGCATAAAGGAATGTATAGTATTTTTAGTATAGCTGGACACACTAAAAACAGAGGAGACACATAGTCTGCTGACCCTAGATAACACACAAACAGGAGAACGCATTAAGCTGAGTGCAGGGGAAAAGCAAGGGTCTTGTCATCATTATAATCTGACGGAAAGCAGATATGGGCGTTATTGGGCTGAACAAGCAGGATGCACGGATTGGGATGTAACTTCATTTGCATGTGGGATGGACTCATATGTTGTATGTGTATAAATCAGAGCGAGTGCTCTGAAAAAGTGTGTGTGTTCCGCGGACCACTCCGGCTTGCAATACGTTGTATTAAAAAGTCTATTATTGAATTCACCAGTTCTTGTAAGCGTCATATTTGAACCGATTTTCCACGACACCTCCTCCACGTCTTCTGATGTACTGGCCTGTCTCCTGGTAGCGCCTCCATGCTCTGGACACTACGCTGACAGACACAGCAAACCTTCTTGCCACAGCTCGCATTGATGTGCCATCCTGGATGAGCTGCACTACCTGAGCCACTTGTTTGGGTTGTAGACTCCGTCTCATGCTACCCCTAGAGTGAAAGCACTGCCAGCATTCAAAAGTGACCAAAACATCAGCCAGGAAGCATAGGAACTGAGAAGTGGTCTGTGGTCACCACCTGCAGAACCACTCCTTTATTGGGGGTGTCTTGCTAATTGCCTATAATTTCCATCTGTTGTCTATTCCATTTGCACAACAGCATATGAAATGTAATGTCAATCAGTGTTGCTTCCTAAGTGGACAGTTTGATTTCACAGAAGTGTGATTGACTTGGAGTTACATTGTGTTGTTAAAGTGTTCCCTTTATTTTTTGAGCAGTGTATATATACAGTATGTCTCATGGAAAATATAGACTTTATGGACAGCATATGGATAGAAAATGTAGTATATCTGTAGAATACGTAGGATAGAATATTATATGTAAAGCAATAGTTGAATAGGATGCCTACAAAGTCAACAACGCAGCCACTGCCAGCTAGCCTACTTCAGCAGTACTGTATCATTTTAATCATTTTAGTCAATAAGATTCTTGCTACGTAAGCTTAACTTTCTGAACATTCGAGACGTGTAGTCCACTTGTCATTCCAATCTCCTTTGCATTAGCGTAGCCTCTTCTGTAGCCTGTCAACTATGTGTCTGTCTATCCCTGTTCTCTCCTCTCTGCACAGACCATACAAACGCTCCACACCGCGTGGCCGCGGCCACCCTAATCTGGTGGTCCCAGCGCGCACGACCCACGTGGAGTTCCAGGTCTCCGGTAGCCTCTGGAACTGCCGATCTGCGGCCAACAAGGCAGAGTTCATCTCAGCCTATGCCTCCCTCCAGTCCCTCGACTTCTTGGCACTGACGGAAACATGGATCACCACAGATAACACTGCTACTCCTACTGCTCTCTCTTCGTCCGCCCACGTGTTCTCGCACACCCCGAGAGCTTCTGGTCAGCGGGGTGGTGGCACCGGGATCCTCATCTCTCCCAAGTGGTGATTCTCTCTTTCTCCCCTTACCCATCTGTCTATCGCCTCCTTTGAATTCCATGCTGTCACAGTTACCAGCCCTTTCAAGCTTAACATCCTTATCATTTATCACCCTCCAGGTTCCCTCGGAGAGTTCATCAATGAGCTTGATGCCTTGATAAGCTCCTTTCCTGAGGACGGCTCACCTCTCACAGTTCTGGGCGACTTTAACCTCCCCACGTCTACCTTTGACTCATTCCTCTCTGCCTCCTTCTTTCCACTCCTCTCCTCTTTTGACCTCACCCTCTCACATTCCCCCCCTACTCACAAGGCAGGCAATAAGCCTGACCTCATCTTTACTAGATGCTGTTCTTCCACTAACCTCATTGCAACTCCCCTCCAAGTCTCCGACCACTACCTTGTATCCTTTTCCCTCTCGCTCTCATCCAACACTTCCCACACTGCCCCTACTCGGATGGTATCGCGCCGTCCCAACCTTCGCTCTCTCTCCCCCGCTACTCTCTCCTCTTCCATCCTATCATCTCTTCCCTCTGCTCAAACCTTCTCCAACCTATCTCCTGATTCTGCCTCCTCAACCCTCCTCTCCTCCCTTTCTGCATCCTTTGACTCTCTATGTCCCCTATCCTCCAGGCCGGCTCGGTCCTCCCCTCCCGCTCCGTGGCTCGACGACTCATTGCGAGCTCACAGAACAGGGCTCCGGGCAGCCGAGCGG
Source organism: Oncorhynchus nerka (assembly GCF_034236695.1). NCBI lineage: Eukaryota > Metazoa > Chordata > Actinopteri > Salmoniformes > Salmonidae > Oncorhynchus > Oncorhynchus nerka. The sequence goes on from NC_088418.1 coordinate 55,163,340, forward strand.
AAATGGAGGAAAACTCGCCTCCCTGCGGACCTGGCATCCTTTCACTCCCTCCTCTCTACATTTTCCTCTTCTGTCTCTGCTGCTAAAGCCACTTTCTACCACTCTAAATTCCAAGCATCTGCCTCTAACCCTAGGAAGCTCTTTGCCACCTTCTCCTCCCTCCTGAATCCTCCTCCCCCTCCCCCTCCTCCCTCTCTGCAGATGACTTCGTCAACCATTTTGAAAAGAAGGTCGACGACATCCGATCCTCGTTTGCTAAGTCAAACGACACCGCTGGTTCTGCTCACACTGCCCTACCCTGTGCTCTGACCTCTTTCTCCCCTCTCTCTCCAGATGAAATCTCGCGTCTTGTGACGGCCGGCCGCCCAACAACCTGCCCGCTTGACCCTATCCCCTCCTCTCTTCTCCAGACCATTTCCGGAGACCTTCTCCCTTACCTCACCTCGCTCATCAACTCATCCCTGACCGCTGGCTACGTCCCTTCCGTCTTCAAGAGAGCGAGAGTTGCACCCCTTCTGAAAAAACCTACACTCGATCCCTCCGATGTCAACAACTACAGACCAGTATCCCTTCTTTCTTTTCTCTCCAAAACTCTTGAACGTGCCGTCCTTGGCCAGCTCTCCCGCTATCTCTCTCAGAATGACCTTCTTGATCCAAATCAGTCAGGTTTCAAGACTAGTCATTCAACTGAGACTGCTCTTCTCTGTATCACGGAGGCGCTCCGCACTGCTAAAGCTAACTCTCTCTCCTCTGCTCTCATCCTTCTAGACCTATCGGCTGCCTTCAATACAGTGAACCATCAGATCCTCCTCTCCACCCTCTCCGAGTTGAGCATCTCCGGCGCGGCCCACGCTTGGATTGCGTCCTACCTGACAGGTCGCTCCTACCAGGTGGCGTGGCGAGAATCTGTCTCCTCACCACGTGCTCTCACCACTGGTGTCCCCCAGGGCTCTGTTCTAGGCCCTCTCCTATTCTCGCTATACACCAAGTCACTTGGCTCTGTCATAACCTCACATGGTCTCTCCTATCATTGCTATGCAGACGACACACAATTAATCTTCTCCTTTCCCCCTTCTGACGACCAGGTGGCGAATCGCATCTCTGCATGTCTGGCAGACATATCAGTGTGGATGACGGATCATCACCTCAAGCTGAACCTCGGCAAGACGGAGCTGCTCTTCCTCCCGGGGAAGGACTGCCCGTTCCATGATCTCGCCATCACGGTTGACAACTCCATTGTGTCCTCCTCCCAGAGCGCTAAGAACCTTGGCGTGATCCTGGACAACACCCTGTCGTTCTCAAATAACATCAAGGCGGTGGCCCATTCCTGTAGGTTCATGCTCTACAACATCCGCAGAGTACGACCCTGCCTCACACAGGAAGCGGCGCAGGTCCTAATCCAGGCACTTGTCATCTCCCGTCTGGATTACTGCAACTTGCTGTTGGCTGGGCTCCCTGCCTGTGCCATTAAACCCCTACAGGTCATCCAGAACGCCGCAGCCCGTCTGGTGTTCAACCTTCCCAAGTTCTCTCACGTCACCCCGCTCCTCCGCTCTCTCCACTGGCTTCCAGTTGAAGCTCGCATCCGCTACAAGACCATGGTGCTTGCCTACGCAGCTGTGAGGGGAACGGCACCTCAGTACCTCCAGGCTCTGATCAGGCCCTACACCCAAACAAGGGCACTGCGTTCATCCACCTCTGGCCTGCTCGCCTCCCTACCACTGAGGAAGTACAGTTCCCGCTCAGCCCAGTCAAAACTGTTCGCTGCTCTGGCCCCCCAATGGTGGAACAAACTCCCTCACGACGCCAGGACAGCGGAGTCAATCACCACCTTCCGGAGACACCTGAAACCCCACCTCTTTAAGGAATACCTAGGATAGGATAAAGTAATCCTTCTCACCCCCCCCCCTTAAAAGATTTAGATGCACTATTGTAAAGTGGCAGTTCCACTGGATGTCATAAGGTGAACGCACCAATTTGTAAGTCGCTCTGGATAAGAGCGTCTGCTAAATGACTTAAATGTAAATGTAATTGACTAGAATTCCATCAATACATTGAAATGAGTAAAACAGTACCGAAACATTATTAAAGGGACCAGTGATTGATTCCATGTCTATGTACATAGATCGGGCAGCAGCCTCTAAGATGCAGGGTTGAGTCACCAGGTGGTAGCCCGCTAGTAACAGTGACTAAGTTCAGGGCAGGGTACTGGGTGGAGGCCGGCTAGTGATGGCTATTTAAAAGTCTGATTGCCTTGAGATAGAAGCAGTTCTTCAGTTTCTCTGCCCCAGCTTTGATGCACCTGTACTGACCTCGCCTTCTGGATGATAGCGGGGTGAACAGGCCGTTTCTCGAGTTTGATGTCCTTGATGATCTTTTTGGCCTTCCTGTGATATCGGGTGGTGTTGGTGTCCTGGAGGGCAGGCAGCGTGCCCCCGGTGATGCGTTGGGCAGTTCGCACCACCGTCTGGAGAGCCCTGTGGTTGCGGGCAGTGCAGTTTCCGTACCAGGCGTTGTTACATCCAGACAGGATGCTATCAATGGTGAATCTGAAAAAGTTTGTGAGGGTCTTAGGAACCAAGCTGAATTACTTGAGCCTCCTGCGGCCCCGTCGATGTGGGTCAGGGCGTGCTCCCTCTGCTGTCTACTGAAGTCCACAATCAGCTACTTCGTTTTGTTGACATTGAGGGAGAGGTTATTTTGCTGGCACCACTCTGCCAGGGCCCTCACCTCCTCCCTGTAGGCTTTCTTGTCATTCTTGGTAATCAGGCCTACTAATGTTGTGTGGACTGCAAACTTGATGATTGAGTTGGAGTTTTGCATGGCCACGCAGTCATTGGTGAACAAGGAGTACAGGAGGGGCTGAGCATGCACCCTTGTGTGGCCCCTGTGTTGAGGATCAGCAAAGTGGAGGTGTTGTTTCCTACCTTCTCCACCTGGGGGCGGCCCGTCAGGAAGTCCAGGATCTAGTTGCACAGGTCGGGGTTCAGACCCAGGGCCCGAGTTTAATGATCAGCTTGGAGGATACTATGATGTTGAAGGCTGAGCTAAAGTAAATGAAAAGCATTCTTACATTGGTATTCCTCTTGTCCAGATGGGATAGGGCAGTGTGCAGTGTGATGGTGATTGCATCGTCTGTGGATGTATTGTGGCAGTTTGCAAATTGAAGTGGGTCTCGGGTGTCAGGTAAGGTGGAGGTGATATGATCCTTAACTAGCCTCTCAAAACACTTAATGATGACAGAAGTGAGTGCTACGGGGCGATAGTCATTTAGTTCAGTTACCTTTGCTTTCTTGGGTACAGGAACAATGGTGGACATCTTCAAGCAAGTGAGGACAGCAGACTGGGAAAGGGAGAGATTGAATATGTCCTTAAACACTCCAGCCAACTGGTCTGCGCAGCCCAATTCAGATCTTTTTTTTCACTCATTGGTCTTCTGACCAATCAAATCAGAGCTGATGTCAAAAGATCTGATGTGATTGGTGGAAAAAGATCAGAATTGGTCTGTCTGTGTCGACGCACCCAGTGTCCCTCTGGGATCATGAAGGTATGTTTGCATAGAGAGGACACTTTGCATTGGTAGCACATGCTTCAGACAGTGAACTGGAACACTGACTGAACTAAAATACACTGAGCTAATCTTAATCTGTCTTCTGAAATACTGTCACCAAAGCATTCCTGAAGTGGTAATCCATATACTGTCACCAAAGCATTCCTGAAGTGGTAATCCATATACTGTCACCAAAGCATTCCTGAAGTGGTAACCCATATACTGTCACCAAAGCATTCCTGAAGTGGTAATCCATGTACTGTCACCAAAGCATTCCTGAAGTGGTAATCCATATACTGTCACCAAAGCATTCCTGAAGTGGTAACCCATATACTGTCACCAAAGCATTCCTGAAGTGGTAATCCATGTACTGTCACCAAAGCATTCCTGAAGTGGTAATCCATATACTGTCACCAAAGCATTCCTGAAGTGGTAACCCATACACTGTCACCAAAGCATTCCTGAAGTGGTAACCCATATACTGTCACCAAAGCATTCCTGAAGTGGTAATCCATGTACTGTCACCAAAGCATTCCTGAAGTGGTAATCCATATACTGTCACCAAAGCATTCCTGAAGTGGTAACCCATATACTGTCACCAAAGCATTCCTGACGTGGTAATCCATATACTGTCACCAAAGCATTCATGACGTGGTAATCCATATACTGTCACCAAAGCATTCCTGAAGTGGTAACCCATATACTGTCACCAAAGCATTCCTGACGTGGTAATCCATATACTGTCACCAAAGCATTCCTGAAGTGGTAATCCATCAGTGTCGACACATACATTCTTATACATGTCTTAGAATTATATTATCTATAGAAAGTCTTTAACCACCTTGATCATTTCCCCCTAGATCCTACAATGTTCACCTATTTCATAATTGATTATTCCACATCTGCTTTGAAAAATCCAATGCAAACATTGCATTATATGCTAGAATGAGCAATACATTGAATGGGCTGCATAATTATGCGTGTGATAATGTCTCACATAATTTCAGAAAAGATATGCCAGTCATGTCCCCCTGCTGAATAGTGCATTTCAAGCAAGATTTCAACCATATTTACTGATGTTATAACATAGTAATAAACTCCATAAACCAGAGTACAAAGACCCTTAAGTCTAAATATCACCTGAACCCTAAATAGCCACCCTCTGGTTCCAGGAATGTCTATGTAGAAAGAAGTTAACTGATCCCGTGTTTCTCAGTTGGTAGTGCATGGTGCTTGCAATGCAATGGTTGTGGGTTTGGATCCCATGGGGGACCAGTATGGGAATTGTATGCACTCACTACTGTAAATTGCTCTGGAGAAGAGTGTCTGCTAAATGACTCAAATGTGTCTGCTGCCCTCTCTCTAAACAGATCCCAGCATCAAGCTGATCTGTTTGCATAGAGGACACTTTGCATTGGCAGCGCATGCTTCAGTGCTCTGGGAGTGTTTATAGCCCTGTGAGTTTAACACTTCATGACTGAGAGCTGTCCTTCATGACAACAGAACCCACAACAACCATGACTTTTATCACCATCTTCATCTGGACACTTTCCCTCTGCTTTCAAGGTTACAATTTTTTTGTTCTTCATATTATTGAAAATATCATTCAAGCTATATGAAAGAATCATATATATGGCGTTATGTATGTTCAGAACTATTTATTATGTTTTTAATAATTGTGTTTTTATTATATTTTTCAGAATCCAGAGGACAGTACACTGTGACTCAGACTCCTGCTGTGAAAGCTGTTCTCCCAGGACAGTCAGTCTCTCTGAACTGTAAAACCAGCAGTAATGTGCATGGAAATACATATCTAGACTGGTACCAACATAAACCTGGAGGAGCTCCTAAACTCCTCATTTACTATACAAGCACCGTTCAATCTGGGACTCCATCTAGATTCAGTGGCAGTGGATCTGGGAGTGACTTCACTCTGACCATCAGTGGAGTCCAGGCTGAAGATGCAGGAGATTATTACTGTCAGAGTTTACACCTCCCCAATAGTAAACATGTGTTCACACAGTGATACAGAGCCGTACAAAAACCTCCCTCAGTCAGACTGCACAGTGACTGTACTGATACAGCTGGGATCTACTGCAGGTGCTGAGGAGGAAGAGACAGAGACATGGAACACTGACTGAACTAAAATACACTGAGATAAATATATCAGTGATGCTGACAATATGTCAACTCTTTCACCCTCATGCTAAAGCATTCCTGAACTGATAACACTCACAGGTCCAGACTACATAAATATTACTTCCCTGTTGCTATGGCCAACAAACGTTTTCATAACATGTCACACAATAAGTTGAATGGACTCCATCTATATGCAATAGTAATGTCTTACATAATTTCAGAATAAATAACCCAGCCTCTGTAGGGTATGTCAGTCAGTTAGTGAATTTCAAGCTAAGATTCAACCATATTTATTGAGATAAACATGATTATAACTCCTGAAAATGTCCTGTGGTTCCATCAAGTTAAAATGTCTCTCCTGCCAACCCTTCAGCACCTTCCCAGCCTTTCATTGAGCCCAGATGAGGCTTGTTGACCAATGAAGACCATGACCACGATGAACCTCAATCTTAATTAATTGCTGCTAATCACACAGATCTCTTCAACTACAGTTTCCCTGGGGGATCAGGACAGTATGTTTGCATAGACAGGACATGCTTAATGACCGTTCCACAGGTGCATGTTCATTAGTTGTTTATGGTTCATTGAACAAGCATGGGAAACAGTGTTTAAACCCATTGCAATGAAGATCTGTGAAGTTACTTGGACTTTTACGAATGATCTTTGAAAGACAGGGTCCTAAAAAAGGGACATTTATTTTTTTGCTCAATATATATGTTATGACAGTAACTGTTTAGCAGTGTGAGTTCTGACAGCAGATCTCAAAGGTTTATTATCAAATGTCACTAATTATCATCACTGGTATTGGAGCTACAGTATAACAGGATCATTCAGTAGTAGAAATGATTGTAGAGTCTTTGTTGGATAGGATGCCGTTTTCATTCTTTTTAAAACATGAGTAGATATTTGCTTCAATGCTGAAATTATAAAAGAAGCTGATTGATGTAAATTACTATGAAATGTGCTGCATATTCATGAGATAGTGATCACTGGAATCATGATTATAGTAATTATTTGGGGTATTTTCTAAATAAAAAAAGCTTTATTTGAACTAGATGACATGAACAACTTAATCTCAAAATAGTTCATTTATCACACAGCACTACTGATATTATTCACTATTATACTATAACATTCAACTCTAAAACATTGTTTCCAGAACTAGCACCATGTGGGGACTCTCTTGCCCCCTACAATTACCTCTCCAGTCTCCAGACACTACAACACTACAATGACTTCTCCGGAAGGCAGCCGAATAACTGGTGTCGTCATGGTCGACCCTGCAGGTGTACATCTCTCCCTCTTCCCAGCGTGCCTTGCTCAGGGTCAGGGTGCTGCTACGGCTGTAGCGACCACCCTTCTCTTCTTCTGTGGTGGTCAGGACCCCCTCCTTCACCTCCGCCCTGTTCACCTCCCAGCTCACCATCGCCCCCTGGGGGGAGTAGCCACTCAGCAGGCAGTCCAGTGTGGCCGAGCCCCAAGAGAGCTGCTCAGAGGACGGGGGGAACAGAGACACAGGACCTACCAGAGGGACCAGCTGGAGAAGAGGAGAGATGAGAGAGGAGGGTCAGCTAGTACTACTACTGTATAATGGATTGTATTTGGAGAGGAGTTGAGAGAAGAGAGTCAGCTACTACTACTACTATATAACATTAGGAGAAGAGAGGGAGGGGAGGCAATACACACATGATAAACAACAAGCTACAGTACTGAGAACAACTGACAACAACAAAACACTTCATCTATGAAGATATAGGCTAAAAGAAACTCTGAAAATATTTTGTTGACAAACAAATCCATCATATAAAATGTATGTTACATTCATGCTCTACAGTTTAGCATACCAAGAGCAACAAAACACTAAAAGTGGGTTTACCAGACACAGATGAAGCCTTGTCCGAGACTAAAAATATGTTTCAATGGAGATTAGGTTGCTTTTTAGTCCAGGACTAGGCTTAATGTGGGGTGGCAGGGTAGCCTAGTGGTTAGAGCGTTGGACTAGTAACCGAAAGGTTGCATGTTCAAATCCCTGAGCTGACAAGGTACAAATCTGTCGTTCTGCCCCTGAACAGGCAGTTAACCCACTGTTCCTAGGCCATCTTGCCTAGTAAAATAAAGGTTAAATTTTAAATTTGTGTCGCGGAAATCCCTGAATCTAAAAAGACATGTAGTAAACAGATATCACATATTCAGATTTAAGAATCAGGTTTAATATTCACAGTGTAAAACTCCATATCAATTTTGTCAAATCTACTCTGAGACACAAGCCAAAATGACCTCCAAATACTACTCGAAACTATAGATGACGTTCATCTTTAAAGTATGTCAGCGTTAACATCTACTATGAATACAAAACAAAGTGTTTCTTATATTATATAAATAGTCGTTTCTACATCTTGACAGAACAATAAGCTGACGCAATACTGTATATCAAAATGTGCTATTTTTATAATTAGAATGATATGGTTTTATTGACAAATACACTTGCTGATATGTGAACAATTCTCTAACTTCAGTGACACCACCCTCTAAAAATCTACCAATGTGTCTACATATATCTCTAAAAAGATATAGCCTAAAAGTCTTTCTTCTGGAGAAGATGATAACAATTTACTTACTTTTCAGGACCAATTTTGCACCGCTTTCAAAAGTCCAACACAGTGATTAATTCTGGTAAAGAAAACCTCCTTCACACAAGAGTGAGCACCTTCACACACAGAGCACTCTCAGTACCACCCTTATAGTTCTGAAGTACTCGTATAATACAATAGGGACTCATAGTACTGAAGTACTAGCATAATACAATAGGGACTGATAGTGCTGAAGTGCTAGTAAAATACAATAGGGACTGATAGTACTGAAGTACTAGTAAAATACAATATGGACTGAAAGTGCTGAAGTACTAGCACAATACAATAGGGAGTGATAGTACTGAAGTAGTAGTAAAATACAATATGGCTTGAAAGTGCTGAAGTACTAGCACAATACAATAGGGAGTGATAGTACTGCAGTAGAAGTATAATACAATCAAATCAAATAAAGTTTTATTCCTACAGAACATTTCAGACATGGAATGAAACACAATGTGCTTCACAGGAAAAAACAAACAAAACACAATGAAAATAAAAGCTGAAATATTTACTACACAGCAAACATAAGATAAAAAACAAAAGAATGATAGACACTAAACAATTATAAAGCACCCTGAGGAAAAGCTAAGCTAAAAATATATTTTTAATATATATTTAAATATGTCCACAGTTTCGGCCCCCTTCACATTCTCTGGAAGTCTATTCCAGAGGCTGTGGGCATAATATCTTAAGGCTGCCTCTCCATGCCTCTTGGTCCTAGGCTTTGGGATAGTTAAAAAGCCAGTGCCCGAGGATCTGAGGGACCTACCGAGTACATAACTTAAAAGCATGTTTGTCATGTATTGGGGTGCACAATAATGGATTGATTTAAGAAACAATCTTAACATTTATTCTAAAACTCACAGGGAACCAGTGCAGAGACTTTAAAACCGGTGTAGTGTGTGCTCTCCGTCTGGTCTTGGTCAGTACCTGTGCTGAAGCATTCTGTGTGCATTCAGCATGCTGCAGTTGACCTATGGCTTTCTTGGGTATTCCACACGGGAGAGCATTACAATAGTCAAGCATGCTTGTAATAAAAGCATGGATGAGATTCTCTGTATCAGCATAAGAGAGAAAAGGCCGCACCTTGGAAATGTTCTTCAGGTGGTAAAAAGCTATTTTGGTCACATTCCTAATGTGTGATTCGAAATTTAGGTCACAATTTAAAATAACACCTTTGTTTGTTTAACCTGGTGTTTTATCTTTATTTTATTTTTTAACTTTCACTAGTAAAATATAATAACATCAACTTGAAGACCCCTGTATGGGTATGTAAGGACGGGGAAGAAACTCAACCTAGCATATCTGACTCATTCTTTGATATCTGTGAGAAGGACTCTATAAGGCTGAGTGGATGGTTTGTGATTTGGCAGACTCTGATCCATCCAGGGGCTATGGTGGGTGTGCCAGAGAACAGGAAGAAGATCCCCTGTGTGGACGGCAAGACGGTGATCCTCCTGGAGCTCTGGGGAGACGACACTGTGCAGCAGAACCTGAAGCGCTGCCTGCACAACAGTCACATATACTCAGAGGTTTCAGAAAAGCTCAACATCCGTACTAATTACAGAACTGCAGAGCAGTGCCACACAAGGATAAAGCGCTTGAAAGCCAGCAATTGGCAGTGTGAGGAAGCCATCAGGTAACCATTGCGTTTCAGTTTCTGTTATTAATACATTTGTAATTTAGCTAATGTGAATTGGATTGCAGATTGATTCTAATTTTGCAATCTCTCTCTACCTGTGATGTTCCTAATTCATCTGGGTGTTATGGGATTTTTCTCAATAATGACTAAATGAGGTATACTGCACTATAACTATGGACACTCTTGACCCAAACTGCTACAGACCTATATCTATCCTACCATGCCTTTCTAAGGTCTTCGAAAGCCAAGTCAACAAACAGATTACCGACCATTTCGAATCTCACCATACCTTCTCTGCTATGCAATCTGGTTTCAGAGCTGGTCATGGGTGCACCTCAGCCACGCTCAAGGTCCTAAACGATATCTTAACCGCTATTGATAAGAAACATTACTGTGCAGCCGTATTCATTGATCTGGCCAAGGCTTTCGACTCTGTCAATCACCACATCCTCATCGGCAGACTCGACAGCCTTGGTTTCTCAAATGATTGCCTCGCCTGGTTCACCAACTACTTCTCTGATAGAGATCAGTGTGTCAAATCGGAGGGTCTGCTGTCCGGACCTCTGGCAGTCTCTATGGGGGTGCCACAGGGTTCAATTCTTGGACCGACTCTCTTCTCTGTATACATCAATGAGGTCGCTCTTGCTGCTGGTGAGTCTCTGATCCACCTCTACTCAGACGACACCATTCTGTATACTTCCGGCCCTTCTTTGGACACCGCCTCTCCTTCCAGTTCTCTGCTGCCAATGACTGGAACAAATTACAAAAATCTCTGAAACTGGAAACACTTATCTCCCTCACTAGCTTTAAGCACCAACTGTCAGAGCAGCTCACAGATTACTGCACCTGTACATAGCCCACCTATAATTTAGCCCAAACAACGACCTCTTTCCCAACTGTATTTAATTAATTAATTAATTTTGCTCCTTTGCACCCCATTATTTTTTATTTCTACTTTGCACATTCTTCCATTGCAAAACTACCATTCCAGTGTTTTACTTGCTATATTGTATTTACTTTGCCACCATGGCCTTTTTTGCCTTTACCTCCCTTCTCACCTCATCTGCTCACATTGTATATAGACTTGTTTATACTGTATTATTGACTGTATGTTTGTTTTACTCCATGTGTAACTCTGTGTCGTTGTATCTGTCGAACTGCTTTGCTTTATCTTGGCCAGGTCGCAATTGTAAATGAGAACTTGTTCTCAAGTTGCCTACCTGGTTAAATAAAGGTGAAATAAAATAAAATAAATAAAAAATAACTGGCAAGAATTCTACCCTGTCTTTCTTGTAGTATTAAATAATGTTTGTCCATTAGGAAGGGGTTATATGGCATGTACCTAGGAAGAAAGGAATGTATGTGGAGATTAGAGAGGACAGGGAGGGCTCCTCCAGAGTTATAGTGTCTGGGGAGCCTGGAATGGTCAGTTGAGGGGTTATAAACTGTGGTTAGACTCATTAGAAAATCCATGTTGGTGTGTATGTGTGTGCGTAGTTTAGGATGATATAAGAAGGAATGGATTTGTGAAAACTTGGGAGCTCTCGCAAATAAATTGGAACCTGATCAATTGTGAGCTGGGAATTCTGTCTGTTTTATTTAAGACCAGAACTTTACAAACTCTGGGTATCAGACAGATAAATATAATTGGAATTTATGAACACTGATTAAATAATTACTTGACACTGGGTCTGAGCATGTTGATTTTAAGTTCTACAATATTTTGAAGCAGATACTTGAGAGGTAGCCTCCCTCCACCAGCACAGTGATGACAGACAAATATCAGAATAATCAAACAGTGACCCACTTCAAGGTACTAGTTCATCTTATTTCAAACTATGCAAGCTTTATGATGACACCCTGCATGGGTATGTCAGATTGAACCCTGTTTGTTATATAAAATGTAGCTACTGGCTCTACTGTAGGTGCCGTCCCCTCAACACAAGTACCTTTTCCATGTCTAAACAGGGAAACTTTCATGTTATTGGACTGTTTTTTATTTAGAGTCTACAGAAGAGGACAACTACACCAGTTCTGAGAGGACCACACCAGGCTCATGGTCCGGTACTGAGCCCCTGGCCCACATTGACATCTGGGGGGAGGATGAGGTTCAGACCCTGTCCACAACGGCCCCTTCTACATGGACATATCAGAAAAGATGAATGGCAAAGGGTACTCCAAGACCCCAGAGCAGTATGATTGGAAAGTCAAGACCCTAGAGCAGTGTCGTTGTAAAATCAAGACCCCAGAGCAGTGTCATTGGAAAATCAAGACCCCAGAGCAGTGTCGTTGGAAAATTAAGACCCCAGAGCAGTGTCGTTGGAAAATCAAGACCCCAGAGCAGTGTCGTTGGAAAATCAAGACCCCAGAGCAGTGTCGTTGGAAAGTCAAGACCCCAGAGCAGTGTCGTTGGAAAATCAAGACCCCAGAGCAGTGTCGTTGGAAAGTCAAGACCCCAGAGCAGTCGTTGGAAAATCAAGACCCCAGAGCAGTGTGGGTGGAAAGTCCAGACCCCAGAGCAGAGTCGTTGGAATGAGGAATAAATTCCATCAGTGCTACGACAGGAAACAGTATGTTTGTACCCAACAGGTTTAAATTTGACACTTTCTGATGTTTATACTTTTCATGTTGATATTAACTTATTGCAGTAATTGTACTCTAATCCAACCAATAGCCAGAATTACTGCATCCGAAAATGTTTTCAGAGAGAGAATGTTTCATTTGTTCGATAAAGTCCATTTATGTCCAAATACCTCCTTTTTGTTCACGCGTTTAGCCCAGTAATCAAAATTCATGAGGCGCGATCACTAGGTGCAGACGAAAAGTCAAAAAGTTCCGTTACAGTCCGTAGAAACATGTCAAACAATGTATAGAATGAATCTTTAGGATGTTTTTAACATAAATCTTCAATAATGTTCCAACCAGAGAATTCCTTTGTCTGTAGAAATGCAATGGAACGCAAGCTACCTCTCACGCGAATGCGCGTGACCAGCTCATGCCACTCTGGGAGAGACCTTACTCTATCCGCTCTCATTCACCCCCACTTCACAGTAGAAGCCTCAAACAAGGTTCTAAAGACTGTTGACATCTAGTGGAAGCCTTAGGAAGTGCAATATGATCAATATGATCCTATAGACACGGTATATTCAATTTTGGATTTTCTCATATAACCCAACCCAACGCAATTTGCCAAAGTACAGCCCCCACACCACTAGAGGGATATCTTCAACCACCAACTTACCATCCGGAGACAAGGCCGAGTATAGCCCACAAAGATCACAGCCACGGCACAACCCAAGGGGGGCGCCAACCCAGACAGGAAGACCACGTCAGCGACTCAATCCACTCAGGTGATGCACCCCTCCTAGGGACGGCATGGAGGAGCACCAGTGAGCCAGTGACTCAGCCCCTGTAATAGGGTTAGAGGCAGAGAATCCCAGTGGAGAGAGGGCAACCAGGCAGAGACAGCAAGGGTAGTTCATTGCTCCAGAGCCTTTCCGTTCACCTTCACACTCCAGGGCCAGACTACACTCAATCATATGACCTACTGAAGAGATGAGTCTTCAGTAAAGACCGGTCGGGAACGAGTAACCATCTCTCACATGGATAGGCAGACCATTCCATAAAAATGTTGCTCTATAGGAGAAAGCTCTGCCTCCGTAAACACACCAGCCAGCTGGTCTGCGCATGCTCCGAGGACGCGGCTGGGGATGCCGTCTGGGCCTGCAGCCTTGTGAGGGTTAACACGTTTAAATGTTTTACTCACCTCTGCTGCAGTGAAGGAGAGGCCGCATGTTTTGGTTGCAGGCCGTGTCAGTGGGACTGTATTGTCCTCAAAGCGGGCAAAAAAGTTATTTAGTCTGCCTGGGAGCAAGACATCCTGGTCCGTGACGGGGCTGGTTTTCTTTTTGTAATCCGTGATTGACTGTAGACCCTGCCACATACCTCTTGTATATGAGCCGTTGAATTGAGATTCTACTTTGTCTCTGTACTGACGCTTAGCTTGTTTGATTGCCTTGCGGAGGGAATAGCTACACTGTTTGTATTCGGTCATGTTACCGGTCACCTTGCCCTGATTAAAAGCAGTGGTTCGCGCTTTCAGTTTCACGCGAATGCTGCCATCAATCCACGGTTTCTGGTTTGGGAATGTTTTAATCGTTGCTATGGGAACAACATCTTCAACGCACGTTCTAATGAACTCGCACACCGAATCAGCGTATTCGTCAATGTTGTTGTCTGACGCAATACGAAACATATCCCAGTCCACGTGATGGAAGCAGTCTTGGAGTGTGGAATCCGATTGGTCGGACCAGCGTTGAACAGACCTCAGCGTGGGAGCTTCTTGTTTTAGTTTCTGTCTGTAGGCAGGGATCAACAAAATGGAGTCGTGGTCAGCTTTTCCGAAAGGAGGGCAGGGCAGGGCCTTATATGCGTCGCGGAAGTTAGAATAGCAGTGATCCAAGGTTTTGCCAGCATTGGTTGTGCAATCGATATGCTGATACAATTTAGGGAGTCTTGTTTTCAGATTAGCCTTGTTAAAATCCCCAGCTACAATGAATGCAGCCTCAGGATGTATGGATTCCAGTTTGCAAAGAGTCAAATAAAGTTCGTTCAGAGCCATCGATGTGTCTGCTTGGGGGATATATACGGCTGTGATTATAATCGAAGAGAATTCCCTTGGTAGATAATGCGGTCGACATTTGATTGTGAGGAATTCTAAATCAGGTGAACAGAAGGACTTGAGTTCCTGTATGCTTTTGTGACCACACCACGTCTCGTTAGCCATAAGGCATACGCCCGCGCCCCTCTTCTGATCAGAAAGATGTTTGTTTCTGTCGGCGCGATGCGTGGAGAAACCAGCTGGCTGCACCGACTCCGATAGCGTCTCTCCAGTGAGCCATGTTTCCGTGAAGCAAAGAACGTTACAGTCTCTGATGTCCCTCTGGAATGCTACCCTTGCTCGGATTTCATCAACCTTGTTGTCAAGAGACTGGACATTGGCGAGAAGTATACTGGGGAGTGGTGCACGATGTGCCCGTCTCCGGAGTCTGACCAGAAGACCGCTACGTTTCCCTCTTTTACGAAGTCGTTTTTTTGGGTCGCCGGCTGGGATCCATTCCGTTGTCCTGGGTGAAAGGCAGAACACAGGATCCGCTTCGCGAAAGTCATATTCTTGGTCGTTGACGCTGTTGACGCTGCTCTTATATTCAGTAGTTCTTCTCGACTGTATGTAATGAAACCTAAGATGACCTGGGGTACTAATGTAAGAAATAACACATAAAAAAACAAAAAACTGCATAGTTTCCTAGGAACGCGAAGCGAGGCGGCCATCTCTGTCGGCGCCGGATTCATCAAGATGAATTGTCAGCCCCGACAGAAGATCTCTTTGTTTCTTAGGGCCTAGAACTAAAATCTCTGTTTTGTCCGAGTTTAAAAGTAAAAAATGGCCATCGACTTACTTATGTCTGAAACACAAGCTTTGAGGGTAGGCAATTTTGGGGCTTCACCATGTTTCATTGGAATGTACAGCTGTGTGTCATCCGCATAGCACTAAAAGTTAACATTGTGTTTCCGAAACGACATCCCCAATAGGTAAAATATATAGTGAAAACAATAGTGGTCCTAAAATGGAACCTTAAGGAACACTGAAACTTATAATTGATTTGTCAGAGGACAAACCATCAACAGAGACAAACTGATATCTTTAAGAAAAATAAGATCCAATTAAGATTTCCAATCTCTCCAAAAGAACGTGGTGATCGAAGATGTCAAAAGCAGAATTAAGTTGCTGTTACGGATACAGTTATCCTGTGTGTGTGTGTATCCTGTGTGTGTTTCTTTTCACTCCTTCTCCCCTCACAGGTGAAAACCATCACTCCCCAATCAGTCAACAATCAATCATCAATCAGAAGACACACCTCCTCCTATTTCCTACCCTATCACAGTTCCTTCCCCATGGTTTAAAAACCCCATCATTTGTTTGCTCTGGAGCAATCTCTAGCTCAATCTCTCTGTAAATGCCATGTCTGTAGGTCTCTGTGTTTCACTCTCGCTTTGTGTCTTAACCTCTCTTTTGTTTAAGCACCTCCATAGCACTTTGTCATCACCTTTTTTGGTTATGGTGTTTGTGTTTGTTTGCTGGTGGGAAAAGGGGAAACCAAGACAAGTCGCCCATGGGCATACACTACCCGTAGGTGAACTTTGTTAAATACACTAGTTAGAACTGGGCGGACCACCCACTGTATTTTTGGTTAGTTAGTTAGCTGTTGTTAAAGTAGGCTAGTCTAGC
>NC_088418.1:55180089-55188521 GCF_034236695.1 Oncorhynchus nerka
AGAATAAGGAGCGAGGTAGACTTGGCCATTATTCAGAACATTATGGTATGCTGTGTACTGTCCGCTCCCGTGGAACGGTGAACCAATGTGTTTGGTGTTGATATTCTCCGGTAGTAGACTGATTGTGTCATCCCAGCAAGGACGCACTGAGATTATCAGTAGAGCAGCTACATAACTGACAATCATGGCAGAGTACTGGAGATAAAACACATAATTGCGCTTTAACTCTTTGCGTGAGTTACTTAGCTGGGGTCGGCGTACACCTGATGGTTTAGATAAAATTACAGCATTCGAATGAGAAGCGGCACCTGCCGCACCACCCTGTCTTCCGTCCGCCATTTTCCGTGTGTGCGTCAATGCGCACCTGTAAACCTGTAGATCTGTCCTCGGTAGCGTCAGCGTCAGCCACTTGTAGAAGCACAGTGGCTAAGACAAACTACCTAGAGAAGCAGGAACCTATGAAGAAACCTAGAGAGGAACCAGGCTCTGAGGAGTCCCAGCAAGGACGCACTGAGTAATAAACCAGAGAGAGTGACTAAATCATTCAATATGGTTACTGGGCTGTCTGATCATAATCTGACACTTATAGCCAGAAAGCTGTCTAAGAGCAGGTTTAACCTCTCTACTGTTAGAAAGCCGGATCAACTCAGAATACCTAAGAGTGAATTAAACTATTTTGAAAAAGCAATTAAGGGAATAAACTGGAATGATCTCTTGTCCTATACAAACGTGGAAGCTGATAGTCAGGTTTTTCTATCCACAATCCAGACTACAATAAATGGCTTCCTAAAGAAAATCAAATCCAAACCTGGCCAAAAGAGCACTCTTCCTTGGCTAAATGGAGAAATCTGGAAATTGATGAAAGAACGAGATTATGCTCTAAAAATAGCCCTAAAATCTAAATTAGAGCATGACAGACGTAGGTTTACCATGTTGAGAAATAAGGTGATAAAAGAAATCAGACAGGCCAAGGCAAACTTTTTTATTTACATAATTGGTGAAGCAAAGGGAAATTCTAAATTGATATGGGAGAATCTAAAAAAGTTAACAGGGAAAGACCATAGCAACACTGCAAAAAGACTAGAAATCATGGTGAATAACAATCTAACACAGGATGCAGTTGAAATAGCAACAGCCTTCAATTCCTACTTTATTGACTCTGTCAGGTTACTGACACAGAACCCCTCCACTGATTTCTTGGGCTCAGTGCTAGTGAATGACACTCAACCTGTCTTCATCATAAGGGAGGTTTCTGAGTCAAAGGTGAACAAGGTGATTAGCTCACTAAAGAACTCTAAAGCCAAAGATGTGTTTGGGATGGACTCTACCTTTCTTAAAAACTATAAAGAGTCACTCATTGGCCCCATTACTAAGGTCACCAACACATCTATTGGTCTCGGTGTGTTTCCAAGGGTATGGAAGTCGGCCATAATAACGGCCATCTTTAAATCAGGCGACCCTGCTGACGTGAGTAACTACAGGCCCATTAGTATACTACCTGTGGTGTCAAAGGTTGTTGAAAAGTGTGTAGCAGAACAACTGATTGCCCACCTCAACAACAGCCCCTTCACATTACACTCCATGCAGTTTGGCTTCAGAGCGAAACACTCCACAGAAACGGCCAACTGCTTTCTTCTGGAAAATGTGAAGTCCAAGATGGACAAAGGGGGTGCTGTTGGGGCTGTGTTTCTGGACCTAAGGAAGGCTTTTGATACTGTTAACCATGAGATTCTCATCACGAAATTGTCCAAGTTCAACTTTTCCCCTGATGCCTTGAGATGGATGAAATCATACCTTGAAGGCAGAACTCAGTGTGTCAGAGTGAGCAATGAGCTGTCGCCCACTCGTAGCTATGATGTGGGCGTGCCCCAAGGGTCAATACTGGGGCCCCTCCTGTTCAGCCTGTACATTAATGATCTGCCTTCTGTCTGTACTGGGTCTGAAGTTCAAATGTATGCAGATGATACAGTGATATATGTGCATGCAAAGAGCAAACAACAAGCTGCACAAGAACTCACTACTGTAATGGTCCAGGTTACAAAGTGGCTCAGTGACTCGTGTTTGCATCTCAATGTGAAAAAAACTGTTTGCATGTTCTTCACAAAGAGGGCAACAGATGCTACTGAGCCAGATGTCTATGTGTCAGGGGAGAAGCTCCAGGTGGTATCCGATTTTAAGTACCTTGGCATCATACTTGATTCCAACCTCTCTTTTAAAAAGCATGTGAAAAAGGTCATTCAAATAACTAAATTCAATCTAGCTAATTTCCGATTTATACGAAATTGTTTGACTACAGAGGTAGCAAAACTGTACTTCAAATCTATGATACTCCCCACTTAACATACTGCTTGACTAGTTGGGCCCAAGCTTGCTGTACAACATTAAAACCTATTCAGTCTGTCTACAAACAGGCTCTCAAAGTGCTTGATAGGAAGCCCAATAGCCATCATCATTGTCACATCCTTAGAAAGCATGAGCTCTTGAGTTGGGAAAATCTTGTGCAATACACCGACGCATGTCTTGTATTCAAGATCCTTAATGGCCTGGCTCCCCCTCCACTCAATATTTTTGTTAAACAGAAAACCCAGACATATGGCAGCAGATCCACAAGGTCTGCCATGAGAGGTGACTGTATAGTTCCCCTAAGGAAAAGCACCTTTAGTAAATCTGCATTCTCTGTGAGAGCTTCCCATGTCTGGAATACACTGCCATCAGACACACATAACTGCACCACATATCACACTTTCACAAAATGCTTGAAGACCTGGCTAAAGGTCAATCAGATTTGTGAACATGGTCCCTAGCTGTGTGTTGCCGCTTTCCATGTTGTCTGTTGTCTGTAGCTTGTGAGGTGTGGAAACACTTTGTTGCTTTTATGAATTTTGTCTTGCTGCTTTTTGTTCTATGTTGCTCTGTCTGTATGCTATGTCTTGCTTGTCCTATGTTGCTATGTCTTGCTTGTTCTATGGTGCTATTGTCTATATTGTAATTGTTTTTAATAACCTGCCCAGGGACTGCGGTTGAAAATTAGCCGGCTGGCTAAAACCGGCACTTTTACTGAAACGTTGATTAATGTGCACTGTCCCTGTAAAAATAAAATAAACTAAACTAAACTAAACTAAACATGGTGCTAGTTCTGGAAACAATGTTTTAGAGTTGAATGTTATAGTATAATAGTGAATAATATCAGTAGTGCTATGTGATAAATGAACTATTTTAAGATTAAGTTGTTCATGTCATCTAGTTCAAATAAAGCTTTTTTATTTAGAAAATACCCCAATACTTAATTTAATCATGATTCCAGTGATCACTATCTCATGAATATGCAGCACATTTCATAGTAATTTACATCAATCAGCTTCTTTTATAATTTCAGCATTGAAGCAAATATCTACTCATGTTTTAAACAGAATGAAAACGGCATCCTATCCAACAAAGACTCTACAATCATTTCTACTACTGAATGATCCTGTTATACTGTAGCTCCAATACCAGTGATGATAATTAGTGACATTTGATAATAAACCTTTGAGATCTGCTGTCAGAACTCACACTGCTAAACAGTTACTGTCATAACATATATATTGAGCAAAAAAATAAATGTCCCTTTTTTAGGACCCTGTCTTTCAAAGATCATTCGTAAAAATCCAAGTAACTTCACAGATCTTCATTGCAATGGGTTTAAACACTGTTTCCCATGCTTGTTCAATGAACCATAAACAACTAATGAACATGCACCTGTGGAACGGTCATTAAGCATGTCCCTGTCTATGCAAACAGACTTTCCTGATCCCCCAGGGAAACTGTAGTTGAAGATATCTGTGTGATTAGCAGCAATTAATTAAGGTTGAGGTTCATCATGGTCATGGTCTTCATTGGTCAACAAGCCTCATCTGGGCTCAATGAAAGACTGGGAAGGTGCTGAAGGGTTGGCAGGAGAGACATTTTAACTTGATGGAACCACAGGACATTTTCGGGAGTTATAATCATGTTTATCTCAATAAATATGGTTGAATCTTAGCTTGAAATTCACTAACTGACTGACATACCCTACAGAGGCTGGGTTATTTATTCTTAAATTATGTGAGACATTACTATTGCATATAGATGGAGTCCATTCAACTTATTGTGTGACATGTTATGAAAACGTTTGTTGGCCATAGCAGCAGGGAAGTAATATTTATGTAGTCTGGACCTGTGAGTGTTATCAGTTCAGGAATGCTTTAGCATGAGGGTGAAAGATTTGACATATTGTCAGCATCACTGATATATTTATCTCAGTGTATTTTAGTTCAGTCAGTGTTCCATGTCTCTGTCTCTTCCTCCTCAGCATCTGCAGTAGGTCCCAGCTGTATCAGTACAGTCACTGTGCAGTCTGACTGAGGGAGGTTTTTGTACGGCTCTGTATCACTGTGTGAACACAAATTTATTATTGGGGAGGTGGAAACTCTGACAGTAGTAATCTCCTGCATCTTCAGACTGGACTCCACTGATGGTCAGAGTGAAGTCACTCCCAGATCCACTGCCACTGAATCTAGATGGAGTCCCAGATTGAACGGTGCTTGTATAGTAAATGAGGAGTTTAGGAGCTCCTCCAGGTTTATGTTGGTACCAGGCTAGATATTTATTGTTATACACATTACTGCTGGTTTTACAGTTCAGAGAGACTGACTGTCCTGGGAGAACAGCTTTCACAGCAGGAGTCTGAGTCACAGTGTACTGTCCTCTGGATTCTGAAAAATATAATAAAAACACAATTATTAAAAACATAATAAATAGTTCTGAACATACATAACGCCATATATATGATTATTTCATATAGCTTGAATGATATTTTCAATAATACGAAGAACAAAAAAATTGTAACCTTGAAAGCAGAGGGAAAGTGTCCAGATGAAGATGGTGATAAAAGTCATGGTTGTTGTGGGTTCTGTTGTCATGAAGGACAGCTCTCAGCCGTTAAGTGTTAAACTCACAGGGCTATAAACACTCCCAGAGCACTGAAGCATGTGCTGCCAATGCAAAGTGTCCTCTATGCAAACAGATCAGCTTGATGCTGGGATCTGTTTAGAGAGAGGGCAGCAGACACATTTGAGTCATTTAGCAGACACTCTTCTCCAGAGCAATTTACAGTAGTGAGTGCATACAATTCCCATACTGGTCCCCCATGGGATCAAACCCACAACCATTGCATTGCAAGCGCCATGCACTACCAACTGAGCTACACAGGACCAGTTCGCTTCTTTCTACATAGATAATCCTGGAACCAGAGGGTGGCTATTTAGGGTTCAGGTGATATTTAGACTTGAGGGTCTTTGTACTCTGGTTTATAGAGTTTATTACTATGTTATAACATCAGTAAATATGCTTGAAATGCACTATTCAGCAGGGGGACATGACTGGTGTATATTTTCTGAAATTATGTGAGACATTATCACACACATAATTATGCAGCCCATTCATTATATTGCACATCATTGCGTATAATGCAATGTTTGCATTGGAGTTTTCAAAGCAGATGTGGAATAATAAATTATGAAATGGGTGAATGTTGTAGGATCTAGGGGGAAATGATCAAGGTGGTTATGATTTTCTATAGATAATATAATTCCTAGACATTTTTAAATGTCAGAATCGTGTGTATAGGTGGCAGGGAAGTCAGGCACAGGAGAATCAAACTGAATGTAATGGAGTTATTTAATAACAATAAACGAAACATAACTCCAACACTAAATGCAACAAATAAAACAAAGTGGGTACGAGGACCCGTCGCGCACCAATACAAAACAACACAACACTGAAATAACAATCTCTGCCAAAGACATGAGGGGAAACAGAGGGTTAAATACACAACAGGTAATGAATGGGATTGAAACCAGGTGTGTAGGAAGACAAGATCAAACCTATGGAAAATGAAAAATGGATCAATGATGGCTGGAAGACCGGTGACGTCGACCCGAACAAGGCTTCGACTTCGGCGGAAGTCGTGACAATAAGAATGTACGTGCCGCCACTGATTGGTTGACACTTCAGGAATGCTTTGGTGACAGTATATGGGTTACCACTTCAGGAATGCTTTGGTGACAGTATATGGGTTACCACGTCAGGAATGCTTTGGTGACAGTATATGGGTTACCACTTCAGGAATGCTTTGGTGACAGTATATGGGTTACCACTTCAGGAATGCTTTGGTGACAGTATATGGGTTACCACTTCAGGAATGCTTTGGTGACAGTATATGGGTTACCACTTCAGGAATGCTTTGGTGACAGTATATGGGTTACCACGTCAGGAATGCTTTGGTGACAGTATATGGGTTACCACTTCAGGAATGCTTTGGTGACAGTATATGGGTTACCACGTCAGGAATGCTTTGGTGACAGTATATGGGTTACCACTGCAGGAATGCTTTGGTGACAGTATATGGGTTACCACTGCAGGAATGCTTTGGTGACAGTATATGGGTTACCACTTCAGGAATGCTTTGGTGACAGTATATGGGTTACCACGTCAGGAATGTTTTGGTGACAGTATATGAGTTGACAGATTTTAAGATGCACTAATATATTTAGCTCAGTGTATTTTAGTTCAGTCAGTGTTCCAGGTCACTGTCTCTTCCTCACCACCTGCTGTCATACCCAACTAGTGCAGTTACTGTGAAATCTGAGGGAGAATTCTATACATCTCTATAGCACTGTGTGAACACATGTTCATCATTGTGAAGGTGTAAACTCTGACAGTAGTAATCTCCTGCATTTTCAGTCTGGACTCCACTGATGGTCAGAGTGAAGTCACTCCCAGATCCACTGCCACTGAATCTAGATGGTATCCCAGAGTTAAGAGCACTATTGAAATATGTAAGGAGTCTAGGAGTTTCTCCATTTCTGTTGATATCAGGCCAACCTCTGTCTTTGTCTGTAAATGTTTACAGCACTGCTGGTCTTACAGCTGAGACTGACTGAGTAACCCACCGAAACAGTTTTCACTACAGCAGACACAGTTATCTGGACTCTGAAACAGAGATGTATAATCATTAGCATTCAATTGTTTATTAATTTGTCCAGTACTGTATAAAATAATAACTTTATTTTCTCAGGGTAATTTTCTGTAAACGATATAACATTGAAAGCAGAGGGAAAGTGTCTAGATAAAGATGGTGATAAAAGTCATGGTTGTTGTGGGTACTGTTGTCATGAAGGACAGCTCTCAGTCATGAAGTGGTAAACTCACAGGGCTATAAACACGCCCAGCACTGAAGCATGTGCTGCCAATGCAAAGTGTCCTCTCTATGCAAACATACCTTCATGATCCCAGAGGGACACTGGGTGCGTCTACACAGACAGACCAAATCTGATCTTTTTCCCATTCCTTTGTCTCTTGACCAATCACATCAGATCTTTTGACATCAGAGCTGATTGAATTGGTCAGACGACCAACTAGTGAAAAAAAGATCTGAATTGGGCTGTGCAGACCAATTGGCTGGAGTGTTTATGGACATATTCAATCTCTCCCTTTCCCAGTCTGCTGTCCCCACTTGCTTGAAGATGGCCACCATTGTTCCTGTAACCAAGAAAGCAAAGGTAACTGAACTAAATGACTATTGCCCCAATAGATCCATAGACGATGCAATCACCATCGCACTGCACACTGCCCTATCCCATCTGGACAAGAGGAATACCTATGTAAGAATGCTGTTCATTGACTATAGCTCAGCCTTCAACACCATAGTACTTAGAACATTCAGAACATGATTCAGAACATGATGCTGATCTTTGTCCCCATGTGCAGTTGCAAACTGTAGTCTGTTTTTTTTATGGCGGTTTTGGAGCAGTGGCTTCTTTCTTGCTGAGCGGCCTTTCAGGTTATGTCGATATAGGACTCGTTTTACTGTGGATATAGATACCTGTTTCCTCCAGCATCTTCACAAGGTCTTTTGCTGTTGTTCTGGGATTGATTTGAACTTTTCGCCCCAAAGTACGTTTATCTCTAGGAGACAGAAAGCGTCTCCTTCCTGAGCGGTATGGCGGCTGCTTAGTCCCATGGTGTTTGTACAGATGAACGTCATACCTTCAGGCATTTGGAGATTGCTCCCAAGGATGAACCAGACTTGTGGAGGTCTACAATTTATTTTCTGAGCTCTTGAGCTGATTTCTTTTGATTTTCCCATGATGTCAAGTAAAGAGGCACTGAGTTTGAAGGTAGGCCTTGAAATACATCCACAGGTACACCTCCAAGCAGAGGGCCAGTGTCCAGATGAAGGTGGTGATGTAAGTCATGGTTGTTGTGGGTTGTCATGAAGGACAGCTCTCAGTCATGAAGTGTTCAACTGACAGGGCTATAAACACACGTATAGCACCTGGTCAGATGCATTAGCAAATGAGTGCTTCAACTCTTTCAGTGTCAATGTAGGCTCCCATCATTAGAATATATTT